>NC_040040.1:49678968-49836321 GCF_003713205.1 Coffea eugenioides
TTTTTTTATTTTTCGAAGCATTCTTCCTACCTTTTTATTATTTCATATGTAATTTTTAATAAGTGTCGCCGCTCATTCTAATTTATTTTTTTTGCGAAGCATTCTTCCTACCTTTTATTATTTCATATGTAATTTTTAATAAGTTATTTAATGTTTAATAAAGGCAGCGCGACCAAGTTTTTTCCTGCCGTTTTTACATAACCCTTAAATAGATGTAATTAGAATTTTACGTTTTACATGAAATACTAATTTTCAAATTACAATGTAATACTTTTTAAATTAAAATTCTTAAATCATATTACTAAAATTCTATTATAAACCAAAATTATCAAAAATTTAAAATATGATATTAGAATAATGAGAAATTTATAAATTAACATGATAATCGAGTATGCTATTAAATTACTAATAAAATTTACTTAAGTCATATTTTTAAATTTTATAATATTATTATTGCAATCAATAATGATAAATAATACAATATTTACAGAATGTAATAATTACTATATAAACTTAAATAATAATAAATTAGGCATAATTAGAGTTTAGGATTTAAATAATTGGTATGGTATTAAAAATATTCTAAAATTTACCTAAGTCATATTTTTAAAATTTTTAATGGTAATGCTAAATTGAATAATAATAAATAATGCAACATTAAACAATATTTATAGAATGTAATAATTAGTAATAAAATGGGGTCTACGTGTCGACGGATTACCAGTGACACTTATTGATCGAAATAGAAATATTGCATGTTAATTTATAAATTTCACATTATTCTAATATTATATTTTAAATTTTTTATAATTTTGATTTATAATAGAATTTTAGTAATATGATTTAAAAATTTTAATTTAAAAAGTGTTACACTGTAATTTAAAAATCCTAATTACGCCTATTTAAGGTTACATAAAAACGCCAAGAAAAAACTTGGTCGCTCTGCCTTTTATTAAACATTAAATAACTTATTAAAAATTACATATGAAATAATAAAAGGTAGGAAGAATGCTTCGCAAAAAAAAAAAACTAGAATGAGCGGCGACACTTATTAAAAATTACATATGAAATAATAAATAACTTATTACATATGAAATTAAACATTAAATAACTTATTAAAAATTACATATGAAATAATAAAGTTAGGAAGAATGCTTCGAAAAAGGAAAAAAAGGACAAAAGCTTAGCAGCTCATCTGATGAGCGGCGAAGCAATTTGACCAAGACTCCTTCACCGCTCATTTCATGAGAGGCGAAGGGGTTTTAAAAAAAAAAAACGACCCAAAATACATGAAATCAAAATAAATGAAAATGAAAATTATTTTTATTAATAGCCTCACCTCTCACTTGCGGCGACCCCTTATTCAGCAATTCCCTCTAAATGATCCCAATTTTGAACAGATACTGCGCTCAAGTCCCAGGTATAGTTTTATACTGGAATCAAACTCAATAATGACTGATTTTAAGGTCGGTTTGGATGCCAAGTTTTTTGCCTGTTTTTAGTAGAATAAATTTTTTTTTTACAACTTTATTTGCAGAATATTTAAAAGCACTACAAAGTTTTTAAAATATACTTCTAAAATATTAAAAAATACACACCCTTTTCTCTCTCCTACCACCACCTTGTTCAACCATTTCCACTTTCTCCGCTGTTGCCACCCTTCTTTCTCCCACCATCATCATCAACGTCGCCATTGCCAGCACATCCTCCCTTTTTTTCTTATTTTTTTCCCTCTTTCCCTCTTTCCCACTCTCTCCTTTCCTTCTCCTCTCCCCCTTCCTCTGCTGCCCTCCCGCCTTGACCCATTCTCCCTTCCCTACTAGTCTCATGACCAACATGAGAGAAAGAGAGAAAGAGTGAGGGGGTCCAGTAAAAGGTGAAAGGGGAGGGGGTGACGGGGAAAGGGAGTAGGAGGGAAGAGAGGAGGAGAAAGACGGAAGAGTAGCATGGATGTTCTTATTTGGACAACTTGTTTGGGCTATTGGATTTATGTTCTTAATTTCCTGGCGTGGGTATTGGCAGGAATTGATTGAAACTTTATTCTGAATTAAAGAATTCAGAATAAATCAAATCTCCCCAAGTAGGATTCGAACCTACGACCAATCGGTTAACAGCCGACCGCTCTACCACTGAGCAAAATTCTTCTGATAGATTAAATAATTCAATTTCTCTTTCGGAGAAAGACGGAAGAGTAGAAGGGAAAAAAGGTGGGAAGGGAGATGGTGGTGCCAAAGGGAAGTAGGGTGGGAGGAGTGGCTAGCGATGGGTGGAGTAGGGTGGCAGCAGGAGAGTTGGTGTGGTAGCAATGGAGAGGGAGGTTGGATGGAGAAAAAAAGGGAAAAAAAGAAAGAAAAAGAAATTAAAAAAAGAAAGTGTTTTACATGTTCTTTAAAAACCCAACCACACATAAGTTTTTTTTTTACAACTTTTACAGTAAGTTACAGTAAAATTTATTATAAACACCTAAAAAAGTCATCATCCAAACAGGCCCTTAATTTGGCTTTGATGAAGACATTGATATTACGAAAATTAGTTTAGGAACAACAACTTAAAAAATATTGCACAAAGTTTGGCTCAATTTTGATGGGCTACTTTAAGGATGTTTTTAGAAAACTTTTACAATAGACAAAGTTCCTTTAAAATCTTTGTATATGATATTTTTGGGGTGTTTGAATTTTTTTGAGTATTTTTTCATAGTTGGCATTGAATATGTTTAAAAATGATAGCCAAGTAGTTAAATGAGTGGTGAACAATGACACCGAGAGAAGAGTAGGACGTGATTTCTAGAGGATAATAGACATGTAGTGAAACGTGTCACGAATGATGACACGGAAGGAAGAGTAAAGAGAGAAAATGAGACGTGGCATCTAAAGGAAGGGTGATATGTATTGGAAGGCTAGAGGGATAGGAAAAAAAGATAGGGCCTGTTTGGAACCTTGATTTTTTACCAAGTTTGTATAAAACTAGTTTTTTAACAACTTTTACTACAGGAATCTCAAAAAACTTATCAAAGTTTTTAACCTACACACTTCAAAAATATACAAAAAACTTTCCCTTCAACTTTTCTTCTTTTTCCTCCTCCACCCGATGTGACGCCCCCACTTCTCCCTAAGGCGAACCAAAGGGTATCCGCGGAACGCCTGCCTAACTCTCGCCAGGACTCAAGCAATTCCATTCAACTTATAGCCGGACCACACAATACAAGCCAATAATTTAGATACAAAAAATGCGGAAGTATTCAAACTTAATAATAGTCATCCATTCTCCAAACCACACGTCAGAATACAGATTACATTATATCCAAAGGGTCACATCACGGGATACCTATCAGTTTGCCACCCGCACGCGGGCATCCCCTACGGAGAGTTTCGCTTCGTGACTCTTCACGAACGAGAGGCTCGGGGCTTTTCCAGATGAAGGACTTAAAGTCCCAACTGTCGGCATATGGCTCTGATACCAACTGTGACAGTTCTCAGGGTCACATTTCCATACCAAAAGTACAATTCCAAAACCAAAGGCATAACCAAAAGTAATAACAAGCCCTAAACAAAAGTACATCAAGAGGGCTTCTCCATTTTACCTCCGAGTTCAAACCTGTTAAGGAAAACAAATCTACAGGGTGAGCAAAACGCTCGTGAGGCCAAGAACACACATGCAGACACATAGTTCAGATAACAAGCCCAAAAACAATTCAGGTAATAGCTTGCAAGTAATTAATAACGCCGACAAAATGTAACCAGAAACAATTCAAGGATATGGAAGCTCTCAGGAGCTAAGTTCCACATTTGCCGATGTCATTTGTATATCTCCCCGTGATGACTCTCCGTCAACCGGGTTGATATTTTCATATCCGTAGTTCACCACTTACTTCTCATCCGTCCACCATACACCACTTCGGGCCCGCACGACATTTATAAGGCGATACTTTACGAGTATGCCAAGCGAGATCTCTCAATAGATCAAGCTTATCATGTGAATCTCATGGTTCACCGAGGTTCCCGATCAAGCCCATGCCGGCTCGAGTTCCAAGGTCGGCCTATGAGTTTGGGCGTCCCCCATGTATCATGTAAATGTCGAGGAGATTCACTCCATCGACGTATGCAATCATAGCATACCATTTCATGTATTCAAGCATTTGACATGTTTAAGCAGGCATTTCAAGTCATGTAAACCAGGCAAATCATGTTAGACATGAGTTATTCGTGTCAAATGAGAACGAGTGCGATTAAGTACACACTCGACTCCATTTTTTTCAAAATCGAATAGACTAAGCATGTAATCAGGTAAGTCAAGCATGAATCAAGACTTTAGAGTTCAAGTAGGCATACACTTGACACTCACCAGTTATGCAAGCAAGTAGGTTGGAGGGAGAGTTCAAACTTCCACGGTAGGGTCCTCTTGGAGGTCCTCGTGCGTGCCTGAACATCGAATAGTAGATAATTACTATAGGTCCCCAAGTGGTGAGAAAGATTGGACACGGGTAAGGTTCGGAAATATTTGAAAACTTCGTTTGACTTGTCTTTGAAGTTGGATTCTCAAAAGGGTGCAGGACTTGAGTAGAAATCGGATTATTATCCTTAAAATCATTGGTTGGAAACGAGTACGAGCAAAACGATTGCAAATCGAACGATCGAAATCGAAAGAGGGCTGGCCACGCCACAATCCGGCCGGATTTCTGGTAAAATTGTTCCTTCGCGGATTTCCAGAATTTTCGATTTTTGGTCAAATCTTTGAAAAATCATAACTTTCTTTCTACTAATCGAAACTTGATGAATTTGGTACCGTTGGAATCGTCTTCCAAAGTACTAAAAGTCCTTAGAAGACACCATTCCATGAATCTAAGTGGAAGGTATTCAAAAATGAGCCTAAAGTTGCTGTTCTAGATTACCAGGATTGAGCCGGGGTTGGTTTTTCGCTAACTTTGGAAATTCGGCAAAAATCACTCGTTGCAAACCGGCCCTTGAAACTTATAACTCAATTAGAAGTACAAGTAAAGTTTCGGACAGAACAAGCGGCTCAAGAATCGGAGTTTCGAGCACCAAGATATGATAGCTCAAATTTGGGAGAAATTCAAGACTGTTACAAAATTTCCAGATTTGGTTCTGACTTTGGACCTTTCATTAAGTGTCGAATCGGACTTGGATTGACACCAAATTTTGCAGTATAATACTCCCATATGAAAGGTATCTCTCTATCAAATTTCATGGAAAAATACCCTCGGAAGGGTGGTCATTCAATCAACCAAAATTTGGAAAAATCCTTAAGGCAATCTGTCCAAAACTAAGGTTTTCAAAAACGAGGCAGTTGCCGTGTATTGATCATAACTCCCTCAATTTAACTTGGAATTGGAAATGGTTGATAGTGTTAGAAAATAGATTCATAGGGCTACAACTTCACAGAAGAAATCGTTTTAAGTTTCAGCATGCAACTGGTTCAAAATCAAGCCTAAAGTTGCAGCATCATCAAATCATTTCGGCAGAACGGAGAAACAGGACAGTCGACTTCAGATGAATGGTGTGGCTTACACACACGAAACCAGAAGGTCCATTATACACCGTTGGAAACATGGGAACGTCTAGTTTCAAATGCCGCTAACGGCACTTGATTTCGACGTCGGAGTACGGAGTTATGGACGAAATACAAACACTGGTCTGGATTACGGCGAAACCGTTTTCCAGATTACTAGTTTTTGAAATAAATTCGTTTGATCAACCAAAACTCAATATTTTCCAACGAAATTTTGTACACAACTTCTGCAACATGTAATCAACATAATCAGGCCATTAAATCCTCAGTTTCTGCATTAAAATGACCGAACAGAACAGGGGTAAAATGGGAACTTTTTACTTCAAGAGTTCAACAACGTTTCTGTCCACAATACACCTTTAATCTACTTCCTTAAGCTCTAATTCAGCAATAAAACCATCATCAAACATCATCACAGCCATCAACCCAAAGTGGGAGTTCATAGAGCCCACGTTTCCAACAATACAAGCTACTAAAGTGAAGATTCCAACTCAAATGTATAGATCAACTTCCATAAGACAAGTTCAAGGTGCTTGACTAGTACCTACTTTGATGACTGGTTTGGACAGATTTTTCGGCCCCTTTGAAGCTTGAAGAAACCGTGGATAGCTCCTTCCTTTTGCAGCTAAGTTGCCGTCCAAGTGAAAAGCTAAATGAATGTGGAGATTGGTAAGAATCTATGGAAGTTTTGGTAAGGATTTGGATGAGTTTTGGAAGAAAGAAATGGTGAAGCCTCGGTTGTCTCTTGCTGTCTAGCCGTCCATGAAGCTTTGCAGAAATGAAATGAGATTGAAATGAAGCTGCGGTTTTGAAGCCTTTGCGTACGAAAGACGCTTGACGTCAAATCTTTTAATACGTCAAATCAATTATAACTAGTACCCTACGCGCGCGTTTTGTGTTCGATTTCTCTTACGTTTGTTGCACTAGTGCACTAAACCTCTAGGGTACTTACATTTATATAAATATTATCCATTCTTAATTGTCCCAAAATAATGGTCCAAAGTCCCTCAATTAAGCGCGCACGTGCAAACACGTATTTCTAATTTAGGCGCAATAAAAATTGAAACCTTTGAAAAATTCTTATAACGATTGTACCACTAGCTATCACTTGTATAATTAAACCTAAAATTGTCTATTTTAGGACCATTGTATAGGTCTCAAATTTTGAGTTTATTGTACTCCCAATTGGCTAAAGTGTTTAGACACGTTTTCACTTTTTCACTAAACAAGTTTCTAAGAAAATAATTTTTGAAACGAGATACTTTAAAAATATAACGAAACTACAAAACCATGTACTTAGGTCTAATAAGGATAGAAAATAATATTCGGGGCAAAAATCCAAATAGATAATTAATTGAGCCAAAATTAGGGGTTTTAACAATAATAATTTTACGAGTCCTCACGTGAATTGAGTATTAGTTCCTCCATTAACCTTTCTTAATCTATTATTGATCGTTCTTAATTCTTCAATATTAATACACTCCCTATTCAAGTATAGCCTAGAAAAACATGCACCCGTCGTTCCGAACTAATCAAATTTTCGAAAAGCGAATTTTTCAACAAAACGCTTTAAAATTATAAAGAGGCGTCATTCCATATAAATGGATTTAAAATGGTCGAAATAAATAATTCGAAGAAAATGAGTGAATAATCATTTAAATATTCCAATAATATTCTATAAAAATAAGAAAATTTTCGGGTTCTCACACCCGACCCACCATGTCCTCCGTCGCCGGCCACCACCGCTGCCGGCACCGGTCACTATTCCGGCAGCCAGTTCCGACCTTCCCTTTTTTTTTTCTCTCTCCCTTACCCCCTCTGCTCCTCTCCCCTCCCCCTTTGACGGATCTGTTTGGTGCTCTTTTTTTTTTCTTTCTCCCTCCCCCGCCACCCTCCCCCTCCCCCTTTGACCGATCTGGTCGCTCGACCAGATCGCAAAGGGGGAGAGGGAGGGGGGGCTGCGATCTGGTCACGCAGAGGGAGGGTGGCAGGAGAGGGGAGGAGAGGGGGAGGGAAGGGGTGGCAGGGGAAGGAAGTGGAAGGGGAAAGGGAGAGGGAGAAGAGGGATGGCGGGGAAGGGAGAGGGAGGGGTGGCGGGCGAGGGAGAGGGGAAGAGAAAAAAAGCAAAAAAAAAGAAAAAGAAAAGAGGGGTGGCGGGGAAGGAAGGGGAAGGGGAAAGGAGAGAGAGAGAGAAGAGGGGGGGAGGGGAGGGAGAGGAGGGTGGCGGGGGGAGGAGAGGGAAGAGAAAAAAAGCAAAAAAAAAAAAAGAATCACCTGTTAGTTGCTGCCATGGAAGTCTCGGGAGAGGGAACATGGGAAGGAAAGGGGAGGGAGAAGAAGCGGGAAGGGAGGAAGGAAAAGAAAAAAGAAAGAAAGAAAAAAAAGAAAAAAGAAAATGAAAGAAAGAAAATGAAAAGGAAAAAAAAAATTTCATCTTACAAACACCCAAAGTTTTTCTTACAAAAGTTTTTCTACAACTTCTACAGTGATCTACAGTAAAATTTTATATAAACACCAAAAAAACTCACCTTCCAAACAGGCCCATAGTTGGGAGTGGGACTACTACAGGATGGCGGATAAGGTCAGGTAAAAAGAAGTTGGAAAGTGGTAGGGTAGGACTCGTGGTTTGGAAGGGTTGGAGAGGGCTAAATTTACCTTTATAACAATATTAAATTTACTTGACAGAAATATTAAATTTATGTTTTATTATCATTTTATGATATTATATTTACTTAAAGATATCAGTTTCATATTTCTATTTTACTTATTAAATTTACTTAATAATATTGCCATAATAACAATATTTTATTATCAAAAGTACCAGATATTTACTGTATATGGACATATATAGACTTGAAATTATACATAATAATAAAGTAATAAGATTCATCTTATTCTCTCATGGAAATATTTTTATATTCTTAACATGTAGCCTGTAGTTTTTTTTTTAGTAATAATAAAACAAAACATGTAGCATATGTAAAGTAACATACTTTATTCAATTTTTTTCTTTACTTGTGTTTATAATAATACATTTCATTATAAATTGATATTACATTGACACACTCTTGAACTTTTTACCTTTTACTTGTCATATAAATTTTTATTATTTATTTGAAGATATAAATGCACGGGTCAAAATGCTAGTAAATATATACTAGAATTGTGACCCGTGCACAAGATTTCAAATCAAAATAGTAAAATTATTGTTGTTAAAAAAAATTTGAAAAGAAAGGTGATATTAGTTTTAATACCAATCTCTATAAAAATGTGTTATTCTAAATGAAAGTAAAGGATAAAAAATTTTCATTCATGGAAAGTACGCAATGATACGCTTATCAACTTAGAGAAACTCTGAAATTTTCTAAAAAATTATGTTTATTATGTTTAATTAACATGTACTCTTGTACTTGCCTATAAAAATTTGTTCCATCCTGAAAAAATTCCTTTCTTGCATCATATTGTACCTTAAGAATTTATGTGTATTCTTAAACTACTTATGATTTTGTGAATACCAAAAAAAAAATTTGTAGCTATGGTATTAGATAACATTTTGTTAACATAACTATGATTTAAAAAAAGAATTGAAAACACCAAAAATAAATAGAAAAGCACCTAAATAAGATAACAAATTATTACAAAAGGTCCAAAAGACACATACATCATTATCTTCCTCCTCCTTATTCCTCTCTTCGCTATCTATCTTATGTTGTAACTGCACCATTCTTGCTATTCTCTCCCTTTCTTTTGTCATACTTCCCTAACCGTCTAACCTTACCCCTATCCCTGTCCATCCCCTTCTCCCACCCTCACCGTTGCCCGACCCTATCCTAGCCTATCTCTACTACCTTGTGGATGCATCCGCATAACCCAACTATCACTATAATTTCTATACTTTATGTTATATTTTCTATATATATATATATATATATATAACACTAATAATGATTAAACTAATGATTCTTTTAATTTTTAGTAAAAAAATTGAATATGAAATATTGTTAAAAATTGCTTTGATCTTTTGCATTCATTTTTCTATATTTGATACTACATAAAATCTAAACTAATTGCTATTGTTTCTTTAAAAATAGCATACAATATGTGAAAAAATTAAGTAAATAATTAACATAAGCAATAACAATTTTACCATATTAAATTGATAATAACAATTCATCATTTTTCACAACAAAATAGCACGTTATTCAATTCGTACAATAAATAGATATATATTATATTATATTATAAGTGGAGGGACCCATCCCCAACTCTATCCCTTCATTCTCCGTCCATGATACTATTCTCTTTTCTCTGCTATCTTCTTTTTATTTAGCAACCCTGCTTTCCCCATCCACGAAATCTTTCCCCGTCCTCACACCATCCACACCTTACAACCTCCCTCTTTCATTCAATAACTTCTTCCCCATCCTCGCAACTCTATCTATTCTGTTTCTCGGCATACTTTGTCCATTCTACTGATAGCCCTTTTTCCACCTCTCATCCCTATGTTTTCCAATTCATGATGTATTTCATCACAATCTAAAAGGTTTTAGCCAAATCCAACGTCAAAATTCTAATAAGTGGGATTGATGTAAATCTCATAAAATTTTGCATCTTTTGAATTTTCTATAAATATCCAGTGAAAAAATTTTAAAAATTCCTAAAACATTCTTGAAATGTGCCATCCAAATGCATCCTTATTTATTTAAGTTTATCTTGGTAGAATTTGTTTATAAGGTTTTTGGTTCAACTTGTATATCTCCCATTTTCTCCTTCCTCATTAAAGGCTTAGTGCTTTACTTTTAGTTTCTTTCGAATACAAGAGAAATGAGATTTAAGAAATAGGAAGAAGGGATGGAAATTTAAACTCAGGACCTTTAAACTTCAAACTTTCAATCTTAGCTACAAGATCGAGATCTTATTGGCCATTGTAAGGTTTAGAGTCCTGTTTAGACCAGAAAAAAAAAAAAAAAAGACAAATGAAAGTGACAAGTTAATATCATCTACCGTTGATTGAATGCAAAATCTGAAAGGCTAGCTGATGGAATAATAATAATGATTGTTCTTCTAGCATGTACGTATGGAAGTGTTTGTCTTGCCTGATATATTGCATTGTTTTTGCGAAAAAGAAGAGATATTGATCCAAAAGCTATGCGCTTTTTATTTGGACAAGTTAAAGTGATCTAATTGATCAATTTGTCTCCACGTGGATCCTTGAATTGGTAAGGATGTATCATAGCTAACGACTCTATTTAGAAAAGAAGATCTTCAATTCTGTGAAGTGGCGACTTCCACTTCAAAAGCTCAACTTTCCAGAAAAATAATGTAAAGCATGTTTGTAAGTGGTAATTTGATGCCATATCCAATCTTCATTTGAACATTGGAATAGAATTTGTTCCTCCTTGGCACTTGCAAACAAGTGTGTTACCATTAATGGTTCCTCAGTTATGGCTGCAGATTTTGTGTGACGTGGTGCTACAGTGACAGTGGAGAAATTTATTCTGTTCACACCCAAACTTCTAAGCCAAATTGCTTTCTTAGCAGCGAATGATATAAAAGAAAAAAATAAACTAAACAACGAATTACATCAAACAGTTATTTAAGCCTGTTGTTCCTGGGTCTATTAGAGTTCTATTTGCTACAAGGTTCAAGTTAGAATCCTAGCAATTGGGGGTGGGAAGGATGTGGGTAAGGTGGGAGGTTAAAAAAAGGGATAATTTTAGAAAACTCCCTCGAGATTTCTGATAATTTTACCTAGTATTTTTGAGATTTTTTAATATTACACTTACCTCCCTTGACCTTATAAAATGACCGTAATAACCTTAGCATAACAATATTTTTCATGCAATTAAATAATGCTGCTAATCTTGTGCCTATGAATGCATTTTACACTATTAGACGTTAAACAAAAACAAAAACAAGGTTCACTTATGGAACGACCAATTATGTTATAAACACAATTTTAAACATATTACAAATTAATTTTAGTTTTGCTTGGAGGATCTAAAGATAAATAAACGAAGATGCAGGCTAAAGGTTTATAAAGGACTGGGTTGGTATTGGTATTCCAACATTTGAGGAATAGGGTGTTACAAGAGTGCTAATTTTTTTTCTGTTATAATAGTGCTAATTTTTTTTCTTTCTCTTAGATTGAGGTTGTAGAATTTAGGGACTGATGGTGGTGATGACAATGGAGATAGTGGTACTGATTTGGAATGCGGTAAAATGGAAGGTTTAGAATAGTAGAGAGGAGGATTGAAAGTGCATTTGTGATATTGTATATATTCCAAAATTTTTTAAAGAATTTTATGGGAAAATAAAATAAATTTCACAATTTTATGAGGGTATTTTGTGTTATTCATTCAAAATTTTGACCACTGAATCATTTTTGTCACCTAAATGGTAACCTGAAGGGAGATGTATGTAAATTTTGAAATCTCAAGCGTGAACTTGTCAAAAACCTTAAGGGAAGTTTCTGAAATTATCCCAAAAAAAAAAGCTCGCTATTATTCCACTTTATGCCCTAAATTCATATTTTATGCATTTTAAATCAAACCTCGGGGTAGTAGTCTTATAAATATTAGTCTCCAAGCCGCAGTCAAGCCGGTTAACTCCAACAACTCAAAATGATCAGCTTTGCCACTTCTGCTAGGTGCATCAAGCTGTCTTTGAACAGCTCAAAGACAAAATTGACATGCTTATACAACTCCTTTTTGCATCTTCTTCATGCTCTTATTCTTCGAGTCAATCCATTTTGGATTGAGTTAAGTTATTATTTGATCTTCTCCGTTGTTGGTTTTTTGGCTTTGAAGGTCTCAAATCCCAAAAATGCCTCATTTCAACCTGCAGATTTTGATATATTCTTCATGTCTGTGTCAGCTGCCACAGTTTCTAGCACCTCAACAGTTGAAATGGAGGTTTTCTCCAATGCCCAACTTGTCCTTTTAATCATTCTCATGTTTGCTGGTGGGGAAATTTTCACATCCTTTCTGGGACTTTATCTAATGAAGTGCAAGAGCAGTCAGAAACAAGGTAAAGAAAACAAAATTGACTCCTGCAGCAGAGATTCTGATTCTTCAAATTCGATCCACATCGATATCCTTGACCAAATCGTGCTTTCCATGGTTTCCCAATATCGGCAATTTATTGTAGATGATCAGAAAACTTATATCAATGAAGAAACTGGGAGAAGAACTTTGGATTGTCAAGAGAAACTGATAAAAAACTGCATTCAACTCCTGGCTTATGTGGTTCTGTGTTATCTTCTGGTAGTCCAACTATTTGGCTTCACTTTGATATTTATCTACATCAGAACTGTCCCTAGTGCAGGAGAAGTGCTCAAGAAAAAGGGCATTAATCTTCCAACATTTTCAGCATTCACAACAGTTTCATCATTTGCCAATTGTGGATTTCTCCCAACAAATGAGAATATGATGGTATTCAAGAAGAACCCGGGGCTTCTCCTCATTCTAATTCCCCAAATCCTCGTTGGAAACACATTATATCCACCTTGTCTGCGTCTCATTATCTGGATTTTGCAGAAAATCACAAAAAGAGCAGAGTTTACTTTCATGCTGAAGAATTCAAGAACACTGGGATACAATCATCTTCTCGCTGATGTTCATTCTATTTTTCTGGCAATGACTGTTTTGGGATTCATGATTTTACAGCTTTTGTTGTTTTGTATCCTGGAATGGAATTCTGATTCCACAGCTGGTTTAAGTGCTTTTCAGAAGCTGATTGGCTCCTTGTTCCAAGTTGCCAATTCAAGGCATGCAGGGGAATCTGTTTTTGACCTATCATTGATCAGTCCAGCCATGTTGGTGTTATTTGTCCTCATGATGTAAGTGTTACTCTCAACTCTTTCTGGAGTTACAAAACCTTATGGACTTCATTTATGTCAAGACCATGCATGTACTAAAATGACAGTCACAATCTAAAAAAGGACTTCCTAAATTGGAAAAATTGCCAAAATGATCCCTCACATTTTTTAAGAAAACTTTTTTAGCCTCTCACATTCAAAATTAACCAAAATAGTTACTCAAAAAAAAAGTGCCTGTTTGGTCCTAGATCTCATTTTCGATCAATTTTTTAGCCAAAAAATTGCACATCTCCCTCACGTTCCCACAATTTCAAGGATAAAATGAGAACACAATTCGTTTCCCTCTAACCAAAAAAAAAAAAAAAAAACACACAGACACACACAGACACATGACAATCACATAACCACCTCCATAATAGGGAACCCTAATTCTTATCAACCAAACCCAACTTTACTTGGGAAGGAGATTCTATGACTGCCAAGACTATGGAGTAGGTTTGAACACGTTTCTTTTTTATTTTCATGGAAAAAAATTGAGTCCTGATATATTGTATTGTTGCGTTTTATGTGAATCGTATATGTCAGTATTTCAAGTGATATGTGAGTATGTGAGGAAGGTGTGGCAGAAAAATTGATCGAAAATGAGATCTGGGATTAAAGGGGCACAATTATATATATATATATATATATTTATATTTGAGGGACTACTTTTAGTGATTTTGAATTATATATATATATTTTCCTTGAAGTCTTGCTAATAATTTTTGTTCTATAGCTCAAGCATCAGCTTTGAGATTATCCCACCATTAGCATAGATTCCAATTTAGTTCCTCTATTAATGCTCAATGTATAATAGTTCAGGAATAATGCTTTAAGACTTGCTGGCTAATTGTGGTTCTCTTCAGATTAAGAATAAAATCATGGAAAATTTGGCATAAGCTTCAAAATCTAATTTTAAAGAGGGTTCAATTTGAGTAATTTATAAAAGGGGCCTCTTTATGGAATTATGTACACACTTTTGTGCTCATAATTGTGCCATATATGCAGAAAAAATATTTCAAGGAGCTCTCTTTTGACAAAATTTCCATGAAATTACAATCATATCCACCTCTTCCTAGTTTTTTCACTTATTTTTATTTTACTTATACCCCAGAAAATGAATTAAAAAAACAAACAAAAAAAAGATCATGTATGCTAGTGATTAAGAATAAAGTTAAATTTAGAAACTTGTTTTCCTTTGTCTATTTGTGTTGATAGGTATCTGCCTCCATATACTTCTTTGGTACCAATCGATGAGGATATTAGAAATACTGTCCAAATTTCGAGAGGAAAGAGCAGAAGTCAAAGAAGGGACATTTTGCATAGCCTAATGTTCTCACAGCTGACTTATTTAGTCATCTTCATCATTCTCATTTGTATCATCGAGACAGAGAGATAAAATGAAGGAAGACCCTCTCAACTTCAACTTATTGAGCGTTGTAGTTGAAGTTATAGGGTAAGGCTAGCTCTTTACTTTATCCTGAAAATTTTGCTACCAGTATATCGGTATTAAGATGATTCTTGTTGGGATTACTCTTGCAATTGAATCCTCCAAACATGAAAATTAAAATTTTCTAAACATGAGATATGAGAATTAACAACTAATATACTTAAATATATATATATATGTTTTAGAATTTTATACTTTTTTTAAATACATGCAATGCACTACAGGGTAGAAGAGAAAACAAATAAAATTTTTGGTTCTTCTAAATTCTGATTTCTTTCTGGATGATCTAAATTCTGATTTCTTTCTCGATTCAATCCCCCTTCCCTCTGGCTGTTTTCTAAATCCTAACCCTCTCTTACTGATAATAATAATAAAAAAGAATGCATATAAGAATGAAGCATTAAAAGTTGTGTATTAGCTTTGAAATGCACAAATTGTAAATGGCCATTAAAGAGAGCCCTAACATTTTTTTTAAAGGGATATTGTAATGTAAAAGGGGACAGACGAAGACCTATTAATTTATTCCAAAAACTTACATTTACCTTGTTAATATCCCTAGTGTTGTTTGTGTCATTGCTTCGAGCATGGTAATATCTTAGATTCATTGGTAATTTCATGCTACACTTCAAGTGGAGATTTTTGTTCAAGAGTTTTTACATCTCATCTATGTTCGGAACTAAAAACATCTCAAGCCCAAAATTTCAAGGTTTTCTGTGCAATGTTGAAACAAAGACCTAAAGAGACAAAATGGCCGAAGCTCAGGCACCAAATTATTGACAATAAACTTACCTTAAAAATACAATGGGCTTCAAGTACTTTTGATATGGCTGACCTTGTGGGAGGAGGCGGGGGTTCTAGAAAATTTGATTTGCCTCCAATAGATAATTAAAAAAAAATATAAAAGTATTCTTTCAAATATTTAAAATTATATTATGTTATATACTTAGTTTTAGATGTATTAAAATCCGCCCCTTAATATAAACCTTCTGTTTTCATCCCTTTTGAACTATCTCGTGGGAATACTCATTTGATAGATTACCTGGTATAAAAGATCTTTGCTCAATGTTTAGGAAATGCTCATTTGATAGATTACCTGGTGATAGGGATAGACTCAGTGCTAAACTGAGTAGATTAGCCATACTTCTTCTTTGATGAGGAACCTGAAGCTCATCAGTGGCCTAGTCCACTTTTGTAAAGTCAAATTTGAGCCCTTGCTCATACAACGTAATTTTACTTCCTTATTATGAGAAAATTTCTATCGTTTCGGAAAAAAAAAAAAAGAACTATCTCGTGGGCATTTGCAACAGAAATTATGAAGTCTAGTGATTTAGAAAATAAATTTTTCATTGGTCATATTAAAGATAAGTATGTAAAACTGGCACGTCCATTGAAAGGGTTATTTATATTTCTCCTAAATTTCAAGTTCATTTTGCTACAAACTTTGATTTTCTTTTCGCTGTACTTTGATCATTTACAGGGCGTATGGAAATGTTGGCTTCTCAATGGGCTATAGTTGTCAGAGACGAAGTAAACCTGATGCAAGTTGCAAAGACGCATCAAATGGGCTCGCCGGAAGATGGAGCAACAAGGGAAAATTTATTCTCATCATTATAATGCTCTTCGGAAAGCTTAAGAAATTTAATGTGAAAGCTGGTAAAGCTTGGAGGCTTTCATAGCAGAAGACTTTGATAATTACTATAATACTTAGTAATCTCTTTAATTTGTATACCTCTTTTTTTTCTTCGTTTTAGGTTTGCTTGTTGGAAAGATCAACATAATGGTGCACGGATCTTCCACTAAGATTTTAGAAATTGAAAAGTATTATGTTGTCCAATTAAAATTAGAGCAACTGGCACAATATCGTGAGAGGCTATCCCTAGAGAATGAAAGGTTATCCCTTTGCAAGGTTGGAAGTTAAGGCCTTGTTTGATAATTCAATTCAGTACTTAAATTTAATGAATTCAGATTTTAATAAGTTTAGACGCGTTTGATAATGAAAAGTTGAATATCTAAATTAATTAAGTGACACTGAATTTTAGAGGTAAAATTTGCTTTAAAAAACAAGTAATAAATTATTCACTTATTATTTAATATGATATAAACTCAAAATGTATCAGATTTAGGATTTAACAATTTAATAAATTTAAACTTCAGATTTCAAATTTTACTTTTCAGGTTTCAATTTTATCAAACGCACCCTAAAGACATGAAACTGGCTGACTACGCTTGAGCAGAGCCCTAGCCCAGAGCTAGTGGCTGAACTCGTCGTAAAGTTCACGAATGACCAAGACTACCTTGGTGAATGCAATAAGAATAGCCTGGTTTGTTGTAGTAGAGTGCGTTGCCCATGCTGTTATCCGCAACTAGGGGTACCAATGAATTAAGATTATTTTGCAGATAATCGCACTAATCATCTGAATTGTATTTTGTGTTTAAGGTTTGTTTTTAGCCTGTAGGAATTCTCAAAAGTCCACTCACTCAAGGCTCATACACTTACAGTATATAAAAGCTACTTTTAATATTAACTCATACAAATTCTTGGCATCCAATGTCCAAAGACCGGCATGCTCCAACTAGAACTAGGTAAGATTTTTAAGCTTGGCCAGAACCACTGAAGAAAAATGATCGAAGCCAATCAACATGAAAGATGATGAGTTTGAAGGGGTGAAATTGAAGTGCATAAGTTCGAATTGCCTCTTTATTAGTAACAAACAAACGTGTCGAAATTCATGAAGTAGATAAGCCCGCTTGCATTACTAGTTTTACTAAATTCAGTAAACTTCAAGTTGGGAGATCAATTTGATCCCTGAATATGCAAATTGCTGTAATGAATTGGTAAAACAAACTTAGTCCAGACCTTCTTATACTATACTAGTAGCATGAAGAACACTCCAATAGTTTTTTCCTTTTTTCTTTCTAAAGTGAAACACAATTGCAAATTAATTTTTTTGGGGTTATGATCATATACATGGTACTTTAATAAAAAAAAGTTAAGAAAATTGAGTCCAGAACGAGCCTCACATATTATGAGTTTTGGTGGCTTGAGTTTGGGGAGTTTTTTGCCAAAATAACTACTAAAGTGATACCATCCCAATTATCTTCCCTCTGTCATCTTCGAACTGCCCACACGGAGAAATGTCTTCCCACACTCACTTTCGTCTCTCCCTCTCTTCCTTCTTTCCTATTTTTCTTACTCTAACCAATAAATGAAAATAGAAAATGCTCAATAACTGAGAGTCGCTCATATGAGCATCCTCCAATTTCCAACCAAGCCACGGACAATGAGCCATCCATATTTTATAGAGTATATGGTGAAAATTATCACTAAATTATCATGTCACTGGACTTTTTTTTTCTGGCCAAAAAGGTCTTTGAACTCCTTAAAATGGGGCTTTTGGATCATATTATCTAATTTAGCCGGTAAACGAATATGAAAGAAGCACATTTGACATGTTATTGTAGGTTTTTAGGGACAAAAAATGTCCTAAATTGCAGGTCAATTCCAGTTGACTAGTAGAGAGAATGACTCCATAGACTCATTTTAAGGATTTAAGTGACCTTTTTGGTAAAAAAAAAAAAACTCAGTGATCAGACCGTGCCATTTTTTTATAATTTATGGATCATTTTCTCCATTTATTCTATTTTATAACCTCAAGCAGATAGCCAAAATCATACAGTCCCACATAATTTTAAGATCCAATATCACGTATTATCATTAAACTATTTAGGATTCTGTATTCTTGCCACTAAACTTCTTATTTAGCTAAAATTGTATTAAACTAATTAGAACATACATTTTGTGACTAAAAAGCAATATGATTTCATTAGTTAAGTGATTAAAAGTGAAAGTTTTATTAATTGAGTGACAAAAGGCATTTTTTTTAAATTTTTTGAATGACTATTTTGACATAGCAAAAAGTTTAGTGACCAAGATAGAGAATTCTAAATAGTTTACCGTCTTTTTTTGGCCATTTACTCTTATTTTTAAAGTAACAGCAAAAGCCAAGCCAAATCTCAATTGATTTTAAATAGTCATTTGGTCCTTCAAGAATTCTTGTTGAGTCCAAAGAAAATTTTTAAAATGTTAAGAAGGTAAAAAGGAATGGTGCTATTGTTGGTTTCGAAAAGACATATATTGGAAAAAAATCAATAACCAAGTAAAAAGAGTAATTAGGCAAATTTAGTGGTACATGGATGTGTGTTTATTTTCTCCATCATGTCAAATTGTCCACCTTTGATTCTGACATTTTGTAACCTGAAAAAAGAAAAAGAAAGAAGGATGAAGAAGAAGAAAGTTGCAGTGCAAAAGCAAGACGAATGCCAGCGGAGATGCAATGTTAATACTATAGCTTGCTTGTTAAATTTTGTAGTAGAAGTGAACAATGAAATCCACTTTTTAACTTTTTTTTTCTTTTGTTTTTTTTTTCAATTTTAAATAATGAAATCCATAACTAATTGTCTCCAGGAGTAGATTCCAACTTTCAACTCCATGTGGCAATAAAACAGTTATCAAGGGAATATGATTTGGAAGAGCATTACTATAGAATTTTTTAAAAACAAGATTATTTTAGCATATATATATATATTTGTGTGAACGCGCGTGTCAATGACAGGGGCAGGGTATACATATACAATTAGCTCATCCACAATCAAGTTTTACATTTATAAACTCCTAAATACCCCACACGCGATTTATCGCAAGTATACGAATCGTGAGCGAGTATAGGGTATTAAGGGTCGATCCCACAGGGAAGATTGCAATTACCGGTGTTTTTCGAACTCCTTTATTATCTAGACTACTATAAATATAAAAATAATGAAAATTACACTAGAAAGCTCCTAGAGATATGGAATTCCTTACTACTCTTGCAAATGAGATTTACGGTTAAGTGAATGCTATTATCTTGGCTAGTTATGGCGTAATTTCCTAATGTATGTGAAACATACTCTCGTAGTGAATCAACTATACTTGTAGCTAAACCATATCTACTCTCGTTGTGAGGACCCGAAAATTTTCTTATTTTTATCTTATTTACTGGCGTATTTAAATATTTATTCACTCATTTTCCCCGAATAATTTATTTCAACCATTTTAAAATCATTTACATGGAACTATGACTTGCATATATTTTTAAAATGTCCCGTTAATAAATTTAATTTTCGGAAGCTCGTTTAGTAAGAAATAGCGAATGCGCGTTTGGAGACAATATTCGATCTGAGAGTACAGTGACCTTGGAGATTTGAGAACTCATGCGTTAGTCTTAAAATAGATATTTTTATGATTAATTACCCTAGTATTGGTTAGTTATATTATCGTTACAAGAATTTCTTAGAAATTGCGCTTTATCGCGCGCGAGTCGGAAGTTCGCATTTTCACGCGCGCGACTAATTGGAGGACTTTAAGAAATTTATTCTAGACTACTAAAAGTGAATAATTATAATGTTAAAGGAAGTACATTAGAGGTTTAGTGCACACGAGAAACAAACCCGAGAGAAAACGGATATAAAACGCGCTCGTGTGGGCACTATTAAGAGTTGACTTTTGGACAAATTTTAACCACAAAACCTCAAACTTCTCAAGGAAGCTTCATTCACCAGCCAACCCTTCTCTTTTTCACTTCAAGTGCCGGCTGAAACTCTTCAAGGAAGAGGAAGAAAAAGACTTCACCATTTCACTCCAAATTCTACTTCAAATCACCTCAAACTTTGCATCCTACCTCAAAATTACTTGGAGATTCACTTAAGCTAGAAGAAGGACAGCATCTCACTTTTTTGGGATTTAGAGGTGCAAAATTTCTGATTTTACTCCAAAGTATAGGAGGTAATCATCCGATCACTTAATCTTAACTTTAGTGGGATTATTTTTGCTAGGAAGCTTGTAGCTTCATGGTTATTGTTGTGGTTTGAGTTTAAATTTTGGAGTGGACTCTATGAAATCCCACAATGGATATATTGGACTGATATGGTGATAATGAATGTTGTTTGAGGTAATTATATGTTACACAAGATGATATTTGGGTAGGAAAGTGAAAAGGAAACCGATGGAAGTTGATGTTAGATATTAACGAATCTGTCCTGTTTTTACAGTGGTTTGATTTCGAATTTTTGATGCTCAATTGACCTTGAAACTGATGTATATATGTTGTGTGTGGTGTGTATAAAGTTTCTACCAAAAATCATTTGGATTGGTTAGATAAAAATTGAATTTTGGCAAGAACAAAATCTGAAAAACGTGTAACAGTGGTCCTCTGGCAGTGTTCTTTGAATGAACATATCTCTCTGTCCGGACGTCAGAATTGAGTGTTGTCAGTGGCATTCAAAACTAGACATCCTTATTTTCTAACGGTATATCATGCATCTTCTAATTCGAAGTGAGTCATCTGTAGTGACTGATCAAAGTCAGCTGCCCTGTTCTATCAGTCCAAACGAGAGGAAGTTAGAAACTGCAATTTGTGGCTCTATTTTCTCTCCTTTTCAAACTGAATTTCAAAATGATTTGTTCAGATGAAATGTAGTCTTTTGAAGTTTTCAACGCCACCAACCATTCTCAATTCCAAGTTATACTGAGTGAGATATGGTGCAATTTGTAAACTGCAGCAAATCTGGAAAACCCTCTTTTCATGCTGGCCGACTGGTTTGGTTGCTTGTGAGAGGTTTTATTTTGAGATTTTGATGTCAACCAGCTAAAAATTGCTTATGAAATGTTTCTTGGACCTTGGTTTCACAAATGACCCAAAAATTGAACTGATTTCATGATACAAAGTGTTTAAAAAGGGAAGAGAAGCTTGAGTTGGCAGATTTGTTTTGAAAATTTCACAAACTTCAGTTGTCTTGTTAACTGCCTTCCCACTTGAGTTTTTGTGTGAAATTTGGTAGAGTTATAGTTCATATATGAAAGATTTAGTGTACCAAATTTGGTGTATTTTCAATGCCAATTCGATGGCCAAATAATACTTCAAAGATAGCCTTTCAAATCTGGAAAATGACTGAACAGTTTATAAAATGCGACCAATTTTGAGCTGCTATATCTCAATGCTCAAAACTCCGATTTCAGTTCTGTGTGTTGTGTTTTAAACCTTGGTTGGAATTCTAATTGATTTACAAATTTCAGAAGCTAGTTCACTTTCTGTGAAGTTTTTCGAATTTCCAAAGTTTGCTGAAAAATAAGACTAAAACTGTCCTGTGTGCCTATAGTCAGCCACTTTGAGCTAAAATTTGAATGTCTTCCGTTTAGAATCTTGGAAGAGTGTCTTCTAGGAACTTTTAGTACTTTGAATTAAGATTCCAAAGATATAAAATTTTCCAATTTTGGACCTACTGAGTGCAAGATCTGATTTTTCTAAATTTGACACACAAAGCTGAAATTTGCCGATTTCTTAGAAAATGAAATTTTGAGAACTTGTTATTCTTCCTTGATGTTAATTGATCGCTTTAAACTCGATTTCATGAAGGTAATCAGTTTTTCTTGTGTTATTAAACCATCACTTTTGAACTTCGATTTCGAGAAAAATAGGTTCTTTTTTGAGACTTTGATTTAATCTAAACAAGTGGATATTCTTTCTTGTGTGTCACATGGTAGTGGGTTTACGTGAGTGATATATGGTCACTATTTCTTCAGGTGCTCAAGCGAGTCTTGAAGAAAATCCCGGAGGGGACAACTAAAGACTTTACTCGCTCAATTACTTTTGAATTGGTAAGTCTCAAGTGCATAACTTGTTGTGTTTACTTGATTTATCTGCTTATATACGTGAATATCACTTGGTGAGATGAGTGTGTACTTTATCGCACTCCCTCTCCTTTACTCAAACTTTACTTGCATTAAAATTGATTTTCCAAGTTGATTGGAGTGAATCTCGTTGGCAAAATATACTCATTTACCTGTGCATGTCATGTTGTCGTGCGTATCGTGTTGTCGAGTAGCGTGAACCTCCTCGACTTATGGGGACACTCAAATCTCATTGGCCAATCTTGCGACTCGAGCTGGTATAGATTTGGTCGAGAAACTTGATGAACCATGGGATTATTACAAAACACAACTTGATCTTTTGAGATCTTGTTCGGCATACTCATGGAGTATCGCCCTTTTCGTGCGTGTTCTTCAAAACAAAACTTGATCTCTTGAGATCTTGTTCGGCATACTCGTGTAGTATCGCCCTTTTCATGCGTGTTTGGTTACGGATCCGAGAGGGTGGAATGGTGGATGGAGGAAGTATTAAGTGAAGTTTCTACGGACTTAATACCTACCCGGATGACAGAATGTCTTCACGAGGGGGTATCGGATCGAGTCTTGGCGAAGCAAGTGGAAATTAGCTCCTGAGAGCTCCTGTATCCTTAACAAGTGTGTTATATTATCATTTGTGAATTACTTGAATTTTCTGATTTTAATTCTTGTACATATGTTATTGTTACTTATTACTTGAACTATATGTTCGCATATGCATGTTTTGTTTTTTTTCTTGGCCTCACGAGCATTCGCTCACCCCGTTAGATTTATTTTCCTTAGCAGGACCGGGTGGGAAGATTTTGGAGAAATGCCGACTAGATTACTCTTTTGATTAGTACCTTGGTTGTAATTGTTTGGTCGACTTATAACGGTTGTATTTTGGGACTTGATACACTGTTGAATTTGGGATTTTGAATGTATTTGTCTAGACGACTTTTGGAGGTTGTATATTTTGGAAATGAGTTGTACTTTTAGTATCTTGTAATATAAGATTGAATATTTATGTATGAAAATGACTTCATACCTTTATTCCGACTTTCATTGTTAGTATTAGACTTTAAATTTGAATTGGAATTGTCTCGAATCCTGGCGAGAGTTGAGCAGGCGTCCCGCGGATACCCTTGGGTTCGCCCTTGGGAGAAGTGGGGGCGTCACACTCGTGGTCATGAAATTAACTACAAGTTCATTTCTTCTATGAAATTACATGAAACAAGTCACTAAAACCACATAGGTGCACCTCTACTCTCGTGAGTGTACTCCTTAGGTTTATCACTTTCTTAAACTAGTGTTAAATTCCAATTTTCATTGCAAACTTAACACCTTAAGATTATCATAACTAATGGCCAGTTAATCATGATTAGATAAGCAAAAGTGATAAATAATTTGCTTAAAATAATATCATCAAGTAGCCAAGTAGACATCACAAACAAAATATAGCAAGTTCAACCATAACTCTAGGCATAAACTTTAACTAAACATGAAAAAAACAAACATCAAACTTGTATTGTAGTTAAACATGAATTCAAATACAAGAGAGAAAGTAATAGAAGAGATATCACCCTTGTCACATGAGATCAACTTCTCCATTTTTGCTCCTCAATCTTCATCCAAGTCTAGTTACAAAATACAAGAAGGATAAACTATTCTTCCTATACTATACTAATGAACTAAGTAAAACTAGTGAAAGCTACATTTCTGGTGAGTTTCTCTAACCTTCCAAAGTTATGAAAATGTTCTTCAAGGCTTCTTTTTATAGAGGAATTTCTTGTAATAGACAAGTATTAAATCATGTCTTGAGCCCATAAACAAGCTAAAAATGAGTTGTAAAGCTTCTTTTGCAGCTGTTTTGGGCTGTTTCCACCGATATTCTTGCAGGAAAGGTTGGTCAAAAAGCTTGTGTGAATAGAACAAAATTTGGTAAGCTGAAAGTAATGATCCGAGGGCTAGATTCGAGGTCGGATCGCTCAAAATAGCCCTCGAATCGCATTTTTCTTCATTTTTACCTTCACTGTTCATTGGGATCCGAGGCCTGCTACAGTGGATCCGAGCTCAGATCCTCTGGCCTCGGATCCACTTCTCCAGAAGATCAGTCGAGGGCTCGGATCAAAATGAATCCGGGCTCGGATTACTTGCTCTATTTTTTGTCCAATTTCAACTGATATTTTCTCGACGTTAGAGGCTGAACTAGCTTTTTTGTAAAATACTAAAGTTTAGCCCTTTGAGTTAGCTTTCCAATGCATCAAGAATCATCCAATTTGGAGCTCTGTGGACCAAGCAATGACCAAAATACCTGTGACTGGTTAGAACCTTGTTTCAGTTTTCGACCATGAAATTGTACTTTAGTATTTCGACTTTTTGACTATAAAAATGACTGAATTGGACTTCAATGTCTTCATACCAAATTTAGATCTATCTCTTGGCTTCAAAATGGTATAAGAATCACCTCAATCTGATCACTGTAGCTCAAGATATTGCCGAAATACCACAAGGTGTCAAAGCTATGAAACTCATTTTCTTTAGACCTTGACTGCATTTCATCTCTTGCACTTCATATTCTCTTTTTATCACTTCAAACCATCATCAATCATCCAATTTTCTTCTGAATTTATGTCATTTGATGATTGAATCATTAAACCTACAAAAACATGAAGTTTTCACCATAAAAATCCATAGAAATGCAATTTTTACCATTTAAACCACAAAATGCATATTTTCACTAGAATCTTAGTTAATTAGCTATAAAAGTTGTTAAAACACACCAAAACTAAATAATAAAACACACTTAAAACACTCAAAATATGTACTTATCAGTCAAAATACTACTCACGAAACCTAATTAACGCTGGTACTTTTTTTAACACTAAACTTTTATTGATAAAGTAATAAAGAGTTCACACTTGGTTTACACCAAGTGCAACCTTAAACAGGAATCTTAACAAAACTAATTAAAGAAAAATATATTGGTCAAAATTCCAATGTATACTAATTTTCCATTTTTCTCTACTCCTTCCTACTCTTTTCCATCTAGCCAATATCAGTAGCTTGCACATATTGTATAATTCTTCTAGTAATCATTTCAAACACCTAGATGAGTATTGCTGAAAGTTTTCAAATTTCTTTCCACCACATATGATACACAGTTG
The DNA here is from genome assembly GCF_003713205.1 of Coffea eugenioides. Classification (NCBI taxonomy): domain Eukaryota; kingdom Viridiplantae; phylum Streptophyta; class Magnoliopsida; order Gentianales; family Rubiaceae; genus Coffea; species Coffea eugenioides. Next base: position 49,704,669 of record NC_040040.1, read on the forward strand.
TTGATACGAACTCGATCCAACAAGAACCTGTCTTGAAGAATCAAGTTGATCAGGCAGCGGAAGGATCTATTTTGACCAGGTTATGGAACAATAACTACCTTGTTAGACCTAAAGAGAACACGTCTCTAGAAACCTAGTGGATTGGTTATTGGCTTAAAAGAACAAGATGATGTGATTATTTTACCTTGACCACCATAAGTATCCAAGCTAAATACTTGATACAGTTCAAGAAGAAACTCAAGTTCCATCAAGGAACTCCATAAAAGGAGACAACTCACTTTTATTAATTTATCTCTCAAAAGGTTGTTTTCCAATGGAGTAGAAAAGGCCTATTTATAGCTAAAAACTAAACCACTGAGACTAATCCAATTTAGATAAGGATTTAGTCACTTATTTAGTCACTAAGACTAATCCAATTTGGATAAGGATTTAGTCACTTATTTCCCTAACTACTTTTAAATGGCTCAAATAGCTCACATAGCTGACCATATTTATTCATAATAATAACTACCTAACCAACTAAACAAGAGAAATCAAACAAAACAAAAGAAACTAAAAACATGAAGATCAAATAGCTAGCGCTCCATCCCCTCTACGACTTCATGTATTCCAATAGAGTCTTGAACATCATGGATTGGATTGAAAAAACTCTCAAGCATCTTGGCACTAGCTTGTGATGGTCCCACTGCCCGTATCAGTTGCTGCCAAAGATAAGCTCAGCACTTGACACACTTTAATGTCTTCCTCAGTGGGTGAACGCAATGAACTCTGCAGACCATGAGTATATGATCCCCAAAACACAGCTCAAACATTCTATTTGCTGCCATACTTGGTACGTAAAAGGACAAGCAAAAAACAAGAGATGAGAGGCTCACAAGTTGAACTCTATCTAATTCAAATCGGTTTATGTAATATTGTTACTACTTGTAATGTAAACTTGTATAGTTTTAGTGTAATTGTCAATTTATTAGTATGAATTAGCAAGTTCAAGTTTATACGAGTTCATACCAAAAGTTATAATTTGAACGGAACAGAGCTCAACTTGTGAAACTCCTGATCCACGAAACAAGCGTTCACAGGTTTCTACAGCATTTCCACAACATACACAACCGTCATCTTCTATCATTCCCCAAGCTTTCAATTTGTTTATGGTTCTAAGCCTTCCTCTACATAATAGCCCCCCGAAAAAAAGGGAAAACGAGTAACAAAAGGTCTCATCCATACCAGTTTGTACGTAGTGTGATGCTAAGCTTCGACAGCCTCCTTTTACTGTAGATAGGTTGTTATTGGAAAGAAAATAAACCTGTTGTATAGTCCTTTTGTTTGTTTTTTATAGTAAACAACTGATAATGCCAAGTTCTTATAAACGATAGAAACCCCTTAATCCCATTCCATAAAGTCAGCTGCATTTCTTGCATTACGACCAAACCCATGAGCTACTTTATTAATAGAGCCCACAAAGTCAGATTTATTTCTTGTATAACAACCAAACCCCATTAGCTCTTTAATTATTAGCTGCTCTACTAATCCACTGAATGTTCTTAAGCTGAGTTCGTTGTAGAAGTGATTTTGCATCATTTAATATATTTGTCATGTCAGATTCAAGCCTGCTGGAAGGTTATGACCTGGTTAAAATTAGTAGATCTCTCATAAATTTGACGTGGTAATTAAATCCTGTATCAAAATATAATTGCTATCTTGGATAAAGGATCCATTTATGTCGAAGGGACCTTAAACGATCAAGTTGGCTAAATGCTCATACACAATTAAAGAACACGCATTTTTAATATTCAGAAATTGAATTAAAAGCTCGAGAAAGTCAAGAGACATCTACAGTAATTTACCATTTCAAAGCAACTAAACAAAATCAAGTCCTCCCTTTTCCCCTTTCCCCCTTGTAATGCTTGTAGTTTTCTTGAATATTAATAAAAAAAAAAGACCACTTCCATTAATTGTTGATAAGTTCACGGCGAATCCATTATAACGATAAAATATATATATAAAAAAGGAATGGCATTGTAATGGAAGAAATGCTCCAAAGTCCAAATCAATCCACTGCCACACGAAAACAAATAAACAATTAAGCCAATAAACAAAAAGGAAAGTGCAGTAATTTTGTAGCACTTGATAATGTTGTACATTAGCTTAAACGAATCTCTTATCCAAAATCACTATTTACTATAATTCTGTTTAATGGACATCATTTTCCATCTTTGATAATTGAATCTGGTAAAAAGTAAACATGCATGCAGGTCTGTTTGTTTTGACCGAAAAATTTTTTCAAAAAATTTTTTCTGTAATTTTCGCTGTTTGGTTCAATTTAACACCGGGAAAATGATTTTTCTAGTAAAATCTTTTCCATAAGTGGGTGTAAAATAACTTCAGCTATAAACTTACTGAAGTTATGTTCCACCCTCTATTCCTGTTCCTTTTGGCCTTAGTTACTTTTTATTAATACTAGTGCTAAAGATACACTCAATGTATGTGCAATTAGGAAATAATTAAAATGGATCAATTTTATATAAATTTTGTTTGTTACATACAAAAAATTTATATAAAATTTTCATGAAAGAGTTTTGATTTATAGTAATTTGGTTGTTACAATACTTAGGGTGGTTTTAAATAGTTATATTCACAAAATGTGATTAAGTGATTAGGGTAAAAATTAATTTTTATAAGAGTAAAATTAAAAGTTCAAAAATTGACAAAAAGTATTTATACCAACTACCATGACTGAGGCATTATATATTGTACAGATAATAAGTGTAAGGCTCATAGGAAACTGTTGTGGCAGGCAAAACATCAATCCTTTTCCGCCCCTCTTTTCATTCCATATTATTTCTCTTCTTACACAAACGTAATCTGACCTATTGCACATCCCATTGCATCTGCATCGGACTTAAGGAAACAATTAAGATCTATGGAAATAGGTAGGATCTAGAGAGACAAAAAAAAAAAAAAAAGATTGGCAGCACAGAGAAAGATGAGATCTCAGGGAAACTTTTACGGGAGGGAGAAAGTTTATTATAGATTGGCCGTGGAGGAGAGAGATGAACAATTCTGTATATTAACAACAATGTCCAACTTTTGATTTGGAAATCTCAATCCGTGGAAGAATTTTGGCTGTAAAATATTATTGTGCGACTTGATTTTATTTCATTGTCATCTTTAATTTCTTATGACTGATTATGATTAAATTGGAAAAGTGAAATTGATCATTCATGTGGCTATTACTTCAATCTCTTCTTGGTCGGAGAATAATGGCAGGGGTTAATTAGCGTATCCGGTGGAGGAAAGTTTTATTGTGGTGGAGACGGGAGAGTAGTGGTTGATTACTTGGTATGATGAGGAATTGAATTAATTCCTCATAACGACAAATATTTTCCAAAAGTAGCCAAACAGATGCAATTTCGAAAGAAAAAAAAGAACAATTTTCAGAAAATAACTTCCAATGAAATTGTTTTCCCAAAGAAAATATTTTACATTCTAACAAACAGAATGTTTTACATCCGGCCAAACAGACCGCAATCACATCAACTTTTCATACTTTTTATGAACGATTGATAAATAATTTGACACCCTAAAATTTGTAACTTTTATGAACGATGATCAGATGTGGTACCACTCTAGCATACCTTCGTAACATAGGGTGGAATATATCTAACAACAAAACATAAAGTAACTAAAAATTGATTACAATGCTTTTGTGACCTTTTCTATATTAATAGGAGACTTCAAATCTTTAAAGATGAGAGGGGGAAAAGGAGAGGATTTAAAAGTCAAAATGGAGATCTCATAATTACTTGATCAATGTTCCAGTGAACCCTAATTAGACTATTCACTCCTTGACAGTATCAACAATTATCAACGCTACTGTGTTTTTAGTTATTTAATGTTTGTTAAAATAACAATCATCCCATTTATTTGATTCTTGCACGATGCTTGATTCAAAGGAAGACAAAAGGAGAGACAGGGAAGTGAATTATATTCTTTTATTTGGCCTTCCCCCGGACCATTATTTGATTTTTATCTTGATTTAATTCTATTTTGAAAACAGGGTGTTTCTATTTTAATGCTTTACCTTAGCTTCGGGCAACCAACATCGGATAGTGGAGGCCCTGAAATGGCATTAATAATGTTTAGGAGAACTGACGTGACATTTCACATAAGCAACGTAGATTAACCAATTCTGTAGATCAAGGTTTCAAATCTCTATGTCCAAAATATAATAATATTACTCTTCTTTGATCTAGACACTTCTTTGGTCTAGATGTGGATTACTAAATCTCCCTCTAATCCCCTTTTACCCTCTAATTGTTCTTTGTGGTTGGCTTCTGTCTTATCATGCATTCTTGAGTTATTCTAAGTGGGGAGGCCAACACGGCATAGAGCGTCCAACATAGGGCACGTTTGCATGTAAATTCGTTTCCAACTTGCCAAGTGTATGTCATTTTCTGCCTTCACCACCAAGTTATCTTTTCAGATCAACACTCTGTGCTGTTTTTCAATGTGGTTGTCCGTTACCTGACGATGGATACTACAGTATGTTTGCACTATAAATATGAGATACAACTAGACATTCACTTCCGTATGTTCAGTGTTTATACAGTTCTGATGCGTATTGAAGTATTGATAACTCAAGCAAACTGATAACAAACTCGATCAACAAGTCAAATGTTTGTTTGAGTATCAATGTATCAATACACATAACAGCCGTATAAGCACGGGATGGACAGGACAGAAGATAAGTTTGGGACGAGAGATTCTAAGTGCTAGACATTGCCCTCCTTCATTGAATGTATCGTAAACATATTCTTCAATGATTTTTATCTATCAAATCACCTTTTTATCTCATTTGCGCCACATAAAAAAGGTGTTATAGTATGATTCCAACAAATTTTTCCAAATAATTTTCCATCCAAACATACTCAGCTAATTACACTTGAAATACAACTACATACCGTCCTCCATTACTTGATTAGTCCTAGACTAACTCTACATAGACTATCGAGCGTGTACTACATGTACCTTAAAACTCATCCATGACAAGTTACAAGAATGGTCTTTTACCTTGTGATATACAAAAAAATTAAAAAATTTAAAAGAAAAAAACAAAAATCTTCTGCAGTCAGTTTCACTAAATTTTGACGGACAAGTTGTACTAAATTTTCACCTGTAAGAATGTTAAGGGAAACTGGAATCCTCTCCCCTTACATAGTATAACCCTCACACTCAAACTCCTCACTGAGAGTGTACTTATGTGAAGTTATATCCAGGAAGAGAGACACTAAAACTCACAAGTGCTAACGGCTAACTAACATTTTTTTTACAGGTAAATGAGGTTTGTGCGTTCTACATTATTACAGTATATCTTTTAGAAACAGAGAAAGAAAGAACACCCAATTGCCCACAGACAAGAGTTATTTTGGTCTTTCAAAAAGCAAAATATTCATAAAGTTTTGGCACTCTCCTAAAATATTGCAGATGTTTTCTCCTCCTTGGTACGCATTGTATAATCGTACTAAAAGTTGACTAGCATAATTTAAAATTTTAGATGTGGACTAAACTTTCTTTATTGGAGACATATTCTATTGCATGGATAATTAAAATAATTTTACCTTGATGCAGACTATTAAGAACTAAACTAACAATTTTGACAAGTGAACATGCACGTACAATGTTCGCCGATAAGGACATCTATGGTGTGGCTTAAGTGGTGAACCCCATGAATAGACAGAAGATCATATTAGTGTTTAGATAATTCCCACTTCTAGATTAGATAGCTCAGGGTCCCCATACTAGTTCCACAAGAGCATGTTTTAAAGGTTTTTATTTCTTTGGTAAGAAAAAGTTTGGGTAAATTCAACTCCATTTACTATCATACATCATGACATGTTTCTACAACTTTTACATCAACAGCAATATTCGAATGCATGCATGCATGACCTTTTATGAAGAATTTGTCGGTTTTTTTTTTTTTATATCAATTTAACCAACTGGTGATGTTGCATGTTTTAAAGCTGGTTAATGTACTTGAGACCACAAAAAATCTGAAATTGCACTCCCGCTGCGCTTCCACATAGTATCATTCTTCACTAGAATAATTTTGTTGTTCAAAGCAACTATGATATTGATTCCTGTTCCGTGGCACATCCAAGTCATTCGACCTCGTTAATGGACTAGACATACAGTCAGCACAAAAAATTTATTCTGTTCATAACCTACCCTAACACCGGAAGTGGGATGAAATTGTCCAAGTATCAATTGCTGTTTAAAAGTTTAGAAGTAAATGGTTGTCTCTAACATATGACTGGTTTTTGAGAGGAGGCTAAATTGTATATATCCAAGGTCGTGGAGACCCCAATTCATAGTTCAAGGGGGGCAAACCATAGTTATTAAAACCCGTCCCGGCCTGATGGTTCAACCGGTCAATCCAGTGAACTAGCCATGAAACCGGGCTGGATTTGTAATTGGATTGTTTGTGCAAGAAGCCCGTTGACTTTTCAATGGATCGGCCGTTCAACCGGTCAACTCGGTTTGTTTGGAATCTTTTAATAAAATTTTATTATTCCCTAAATTCCATAAATTATGAAATGGATTAAAAAAATAACATATTACACAATTCATTTTAAAAATAAATATTATTCTTAATAATCTTTTGCACTTAAAATTCGTAAATAAACTAGATAATTACACTTAGATAAAATTTTATACTTGAAGTTTTGTGGATTACTAATTAAATTTAGGTTTTGTTAATTCTTATAAGAATTAATGATTCTATAATAAATTGGACTAACTAAGTATTTACTATAACATAGTTTATTATAGTTTTAACCATATCAAAAATTATAAAACATAATATTTAAATATATGTAGCGACCTACCGGTTGAACCACTTACCCACTGGTTGAACCAGTAACCCGTTGACCCACCTCTTTCACTGGGTTACTCTCCGAGCCGGGTTTAATAACTATAGGGCAAACACATGGTTTTTTCTTATACGGATCAGGTCTGGGCAAAACACGTAAGCCCTACATGTAGGATCTATACGTTAGACCGCCATACTGTGAGATGATTCATGGGTGGCATGACACAAGGTCTCGGCAAATACTCCAAAAAACATGTGCACTTCTAACGGTGACGGTGCATACACACCATATATGTGCAATTTATTTGACTGGATCCATTTCTTTTGTTTGTCAAATGTATTAGTTTTTTTGTTTTAAGGAATAAGAATACAAGAAACATATAATAGTGAGAGTATTATAAATAAATTATAGTTCAAAAGTATTACTTACAAATTAACCTAAAAATGATGCAATGAATACTAAAATATAGTTAGAGATGAAATTTAAAATATAATTGTTATACTTGATTCTATAATCTTTAATTCTTTGTGGGCTCAATTTTGACAATAGATCAAAGCCTCATCAAAGTCTAATACATATGTTGTAATAGCTCGTATGTGTGAGATTAATTGGTTATAAGTTATTTCAAAGGAGTTTGCCCAAGTATACGGCTTTGCTTATGCATTGCTTCATGCCATTGTTATTAGATGGAACTAGATTGATCAACTTGACCAGTTGAACCGAGAATTAGGCAGCTGTAAACTGGATAGTGATTGACCCGATCAAGCCTGGTAAATTGGATTTGATCGAGAAAATTAGGAAATAAAATCAGTTTCAACACTTTTTTGCCTTTTTGAAATTTATATATGATTATTATATGTTTTTAAGGTCATGATACTGTCATCTGATTTTTTGTATTTTTTCTTATATGAGTTCACAAGTCCAACCTCTTAAGTCTTAACCACAAATCCCTGATTTGACCAAGTTAATGCTTGATCTGATTTTCAAAACACTGCTTCATGCATTAGTTAAAGGTCTACTACATCATACACAACGTATATAATAGAGTAAATGGTAATAATGTTCACTAAACTATCTAAAATGGTCGCTTAATTCCTTAAAATGGACCTTTTGGATCATCCTTTACTAAATCAACCGTGCTTGACCTGCAAGCCCCCAAGTCTTTAGCGGCAAAAATGCCTGAAAAGATTTGACTTTAATCTAATTTCTGTTTTGCCTTAAGTTTTTCCCTTTTTACATATTATCTACTCTCACGTTTTGCCAGTGGGGCGGATATGCTTCCACCATCTGTCGTGATGTGTTGCTGATCCAAGGAAAATTCTTAACCACATCAATTACAATTCAAATATTATAAGCAATGGCAAGATGCATTCCATTCTTGCATTTTCTATTTAGGCACTTGTTGCCAAATTCATCGTTACCTGTAAAAGTAGAAAAGCATTTTGACATTTTTAATGTGAACATGAATTTTATCCAGTCATGCATTAGCACGGAACAGAAAACACATAGATGGGTTTATAGCAAAATAGTAACTACCTGAGATTGATTCCCCATGCCATTGATGGGTTCCTGAAGTTGCAACCGGTTTTTCTGATGAGCATTCTGCTGAGGTTCAATTTGCTGCAATGGCTGCATGGCTGCATATTAGCACCATTCAAGGAAAATCCCATTATACCTCTTTTCTCTAAGAGGATTAATAGTGATTTCCCACTTATTTCTTTGATCAGTTAAACTTGTGACCCATAATTACAGATAGAGCGTTTTACCAACTGAACTATTATTTATTGTCAAATTTTATATTGCCAATGTAATTACAAGAATAATAATATATATCCTTCCATGTGCCAAACTATTTTGAAAGAAATATCAATTGCAATATAGCATTTAAAAAAAAAAATTTCCTGTTCCCGTTAGATTCATAAGAACCGCAATATGTAAATATGCTTATTGTATTTATTGGATTAAGTTAGATGAGCTACATATCCAGAGTCGAGAAACTATAGTGAGCGTTCGAGGAGAATTTGTAAAAAATTCGGGACCACTTTCATTTTGGTGAAAACTTTGGGTACTATTTACAAGCATTGGTCAATAATTGGGGACCAAGTTTGAAAATCTCTCAATTTATGATGTTATTGCTGTGCTTTTAAACTAGGATTGGATTGGCTGGTTTGACTAGTCAAATGGGGATTCGACAGAGCATCCAATCTGAGTTTGTCATCAAAATCGTGTGGCTCTGACTTGATCAAAACTGGTCAAAAATCCAATTAGATGGTAGGACACCAATTAGAAGTATCTGATTTCATAGTAGTCCAACTCTCTGCGAAGTCTTCGAAAATTGCATCTCGTAGGCAGTGTTTTGAAAATCGGACCGGACCGGCCGGTTCGACCGGTTGAACCGCGAACCGGCCATGGCTCCGGTCCGGTTCAATGCTAGGTTTGACTTTGTCAAGAAATCGGTCAAAAACCGGTCGGACCGCGAAACCGCCGAACCGGATTTGAACCGGTTATTTCCGGTTTTTGAGGTTTCCTTTTTTTTTTTTTTGTTTTGCAAAATGTTGTTATCAAGATTCGAACTCAAGACCTTTGTAATAGAAGACCAATGTAGTAACCGTTGCACCATCACATCTTATTAGTTTTTTTTGATAACTTATTTATATAAAACAAACATTCATATTTCTTTTGTTCTATTTTTCTTACAAAATCTCATCCTTTTATGGCTCTTTCTTTTTAATCTTCAACTCTCTCTCTCTCTCTCTATCATCTTTTCTTTTGCCACTCATTTTTTAATCAAACCTCTTTATTTTTAATTTATTGATGTTTTCTTTCATATTTTAATTTTGTTTTTGTCCATTAAATTTAAAAAAGTTAAAAAATAATTATTTCTTTAACCCAATTTATTTAATACCACAACCACTCACTTTTATCTCATTTTTTGTTTCTTATCAAATTTGCATTTCTATTTTCAATTCTCTTGATTTTCTTCGAACTCCAAACTTTCTTTTTTAAATTGTAAATTTAAATTTCAAAATGTAAATAAAATTTAAGTTCACAATGTCTAAATTCTCATAGACGTGAATTTTGTATAATTTCAAATATTGTGATATTTTTGGATTGGATTTAAGATTTTTTTGGTAGATATAATTGAAATTGAGATGAAATTTATTTGTTTTAACTTATAATTTAAAAAATTTATTTTTAAAAATCCAAGTTATTCGAAAATAGTAAACTTTTCATCATATAAAGTATTAAATTATCCATTGCATGTCTTATTTTGTGCATATATATTTATATAAATTATTTTTTAAAAAATTCATTGAACCGGGGTTGAACCGGTCCGACCGGTTGAACCTCGACCCTTTCATTTCACCGGTTCAATTAACGGTCCGGTTTTTAAAACATTGCTCGTAGGGCACCTATTCAAAACATGAATGGCACAATACACCTTTTCTATCCAAAAAGACTTGGGAATACTTTTGAAGTGCACTAGAGCTCACCATGTCGATTACAATTTTATTATTTCTTTCTACCACATCATTCTGTTGAATTTTATATCTATCTCTCAATTAGGTTTTATACCATTTTGCATCAAATAATCATCGCAACAAGATATTTAATTTCTCAAAATTTTAATAAAATAGCCACTCTAATTCTCTATATAATACTTGAACTATATGAATACATCACATGCATCAAATTTATTTCTCAAGAAATACACCCAAGTCTTCCTACTAAAATCATCAATAAATGTAACAAAATACTTACTATCATCATTAGAAGGGGCTTCAACTATGCATAAATATGAATTAATCAACTCTAGTGGTCGATTAACCCTCTAACCCATGCCTTTTGAAAAAAGATCCATGTGCTTCTTTTTCAAAATACATGACTCATATTTCTTGTTAGGAAAATCAACATAAAGCAGCCTAAGAATCAATTTTTTTTTCTTGCAAGAAATTTCAAACTTCTAAAATTTAGATGCCCAAACCATATATGCCATATCCAAGAATCATCACAGGTCATAGAACTAAAGTAAGGTAAATTACTACAATTAAGAGAAAGAGGCCACAAACGAATACGTTCATTTATATCTTGGCAATTAATCCCAATTCTTCGTCACTAATTGTGCCAACACCATATTTAAAATATAGATCATAACCTTTTTTCAAATAGTTGCCCCAAACTCAATAAATTGTTATACAAAACTTGGTAGATATAAGACATTAGGTACATAATTCAAAGACTCATCTTACAAGATAATTCTAATCTTTCCCTTTCCTAGGATAGCCATCTTTTCATTATTTCCCAATTTCACAAATATACGAAGAGACTCATCCATATCAAAAAACATCTCCTTTTTACCATGCATATGATTACTATAACTAGAATCAATAAATCAGTCATTCTTCTTAGATTCTTCAGTTGCAGAACTAGAGAACAACAAAGTTTTCTAGACTAGTAATATCTATCATCACTATTTTCAACCACTTTAGCGCGCACCATTTTGTTAGACTAATATCCATTCTGGTAATGACCAATTTTACCACAAGTATAATATTGAATATTAGATCTATTATCTCTTTCAAAATTATTTCTTTGATTCTACGACTGATTATTTTGCTAGCCCCCATTAGAATTATATCTAGACTAGTAAGAATAATTATTTCTACCATGACCACAGAAGTTACCTCTATCTCCTTGTCCTTTGCCTCCAAAGTTCCGGCCCTTTTGATTTGTATTTGTGCTATTCATTTCATCTCTTCCTTTTGGTCGATCTACCTTGGCTTGTAACATCCTCCACTGTATCTGATGGCTATTGATTCAAGAACATTTCATACATCAACAATTCACCTTGCAATTCGGCAAGTGACAATGTATTAAGATTTTTTATGGCTTCAAGGACCATTTTCTAGGTGTGAAATTTGGTAGTTAGAGATCACAAGACTTTTCAATAACTCTACCTTCTTCCAAATTCTCACTATTGGAATCCATATCATTGACAATTCATTTAATTCTACCAGCAAAATCTTTAACTAACTCCGAGGTTTCATTTGGACCAATCCAAACTGTCTCCTGAGTTCCTACAATCTTTTTTTCTTACAGTAGCAGCACTCCGATTAGAGTTCACTAAATTTTTTGAGTACATGCATTTGGAGTTTGGTACTGAAATAGTAAAACGCTTTGTAATCCAACTATTTATTACTCTCCAATTCTTTAATTGCATTACTTGATGATTCCATGCCTTCTCTTGGATAATATTCCAAATTCCAATTGCACTAAAAAAATTCTCTATCATCATCTTCCATTTTTTGGAATTATTTGTACTATCAAAGATAAAAACAGTACAATCTTACAAATAATACAGATCCATATTTCAATATCTCAAGATCTCACATAAAGCTCTAATACCACTTTGTAGGAAATTTATCCACAGGAAAACAACAAACAAATCTCACGAACGCTATTAAGGAAACCGAAAGTTTCCTTAATAACTAACCATGAGATTTGCTATTAAGGAAACTAGACTTGCATCTCACGGCCCGGCGGTTCAACCGGTCAACCCGGTGAACCGGCCATGAAACCGGGCCGGGTTCTTAATAGGATCATTTCTGCATTCAAACCGTTGACTTTTCAACAGACCGGCGGTTCAACCGGTAAACCCGGTGAACCGATCGGTTTTATGAGGAACCCGGTCCACATGGAAAAATTTTGTGAAGATGCTAAATTTTGTGGAGATTCGAATGCCCAACCTCAAGCATATGAGTTGAATACAATTCCACTGGACCAACCACATACTTGTTTGTTATTTTGTCATTCTTATATTATATATTATACTTTTATTCTTATTTTATTTCTCCAAAAGAAAATTTATTTAGAATCTTTTAATAACATTTTATTATTCCCCAAACTCTATAAATTATGAAATTGACTTAAAAAATAACATATTACACAATTTCTTTTAAAGGACAATATTAGTCTTAATAAACTTTTGCACTTAAAATTCATAAATAAACTAGATAATTATACTTAGATAAAATTTTATACTTGAAATTTGGTAGATTACTAATTAAATTTAGGTTGTTAATTCTTATAAGAATTAATGATTTTATAATAAATTAGACTAATTGAATATTTATTATGCCATAAAAAATTATGAGACATAATAATTAAATATATTTAGTGACCCACCGGTTGGACCACTCACCCACTGATTGAACCAGTAACCCGTTGACCCATCACTTTCACCGGATTCCTTCCCGGGTCGGGTGTAATAACTATGCTTCTGTCAGAAACCTCGGTTAGAGCTTGCGAGATTGTAGGGAAAGAGAGGAAGCAGGGGAGGTTGAATTGGGGAAAAAGAATGAAAGAGAGAGTGGAGAGAGTAGACAGAAATAAGAGAGAGGAAGTATGAATCTGTCTTTCTTTTCATAACCTTGAGTCTGTTACAAGTTTACTATTTATAGCCTGGCTAATTAGAAGGAAATTAATGCAACATGCTAAAAGAATGAAGTAACCTAACTAACTACTTATATTATTCCACGGCACCGTTTTGACATACTGGCTTATTTCTGAAACGCACGCTTTAATGAATAAAACGACACAATTCATCTAGGTCCCTGACAATCCCCTCCTCATAAAGAAAGCTTGACCTCAAGCTTTAAAATTTGGAAACATTTTATCAATGAAACTCTTATCCTCCCAGGAAGCTTCGGAGTCTGGTAGATGATTCCATTTGATCAGATATTGAATAACAGGTTGAGAATCCCTCATGATAACCCTGCGCTTCATCACTTACTCAGGTTGTAGCAAACACTGATTTGATGCACCCAATTCGGGCAAGACTGGTTCAGGGGTCTGTGTGTCACCAATTTTCTTCTTAAGAAGCGAAACATGAAATACTGGATGAACTCTAGCTCCAGGTGGTAATTGTAACCTATAAGCTACTGTCCCCACCTTCGCAATGATCTGAAAAGGTCCATAGAACTTGGCGGACAGCTTTAGGCTTCTTCTAATAGTTACAGTTTGCTGCCTATAAGGCTGCAACTTCAGGAAAACCCATTCTCCCACTTGCAAAGTCCTTTCTGTTCGATGTTTGTCCGCGTATTGCTTCATCCGATTCTGAGCTTTGGCCAAATTTTCCTTGATCTGTGACATGATTTGTAGTCGTTCTTGCACCATATCAGCCGCAACAGATATCACACTGTCATGGAAAGACCCAAGGGAATATGAGCTGGCTTGTACCCGTATAATGCCTCAAATGGAGAAAGTTGTAAATTGGTATGGAAGTTGGTGTTGTACCAGAACTCCGCTGTAGACAACCACACACTCCACTGCGTTGGATGCTCACTGCACATACACCTTAGATACGTTTCCAGGCATTGGTTAACTCTCTCACTTTGCCCATCCGATTGTAGGTGATAGGAAGAGCTATAATGAAGTTTAGTTCCCAACAACTTGAACATTTCCTGCCAGAATCCACTGAGAAACACCCTGTCTCGGTCGGACACGATAGCTTCAGGTAAACCATGAAGTTTATACACATTATCAAGAAAAACCATAGCTACCTGTTGAGCTGAATAAGGGTGAGAGAAGTCGCATAAAATGGTTGAACTTAGTGAAACGATCTACTACCACGAATATAGTATCAAACCCCTGAGATAAGGGTAACTGTTCGATAAAATCCATAGTTATTTGGGATCATGCGTGCTGAGGAACTAGTAATGGTTGTAGCAACCCGGGGTAAGGAACGTTTTCATGCTTACTCCGTTGACACACGTCGCAAGATCTCACAAACTGTATGACATCTTTCTTGATTCCCGGCCAGTAAAACAGCGCTTGTACCCTTTGTAGGCACCCTCTTTGGTCGAAGTGTCCCCCAATAGCAGATGCATGCAGTGCCTTGATAAGGTTATCCCTGATTCCTTTAGAAATTTCCACATACAAATCACCCTTGAACTTCTGCAGTCCCTTGTCCAATTGATAGTCCGAGTTGGAGGTAGGCTCCAGCAACAGTTGTGGAATAAGTTCTTGAGCCATAGGGTCCCCTACGTAGCTGTCTAATAGTTCTTGTACCCAGGCTGGCTGTGCTGACGAGATAGCATTCAAAGTACCATGCTTGGTTGGACACGCCTCACTGTGATAAGCTATTGTTCGTCTAGATAATGCGTCAGCCACTCCATTGTCAATGCCTTTCTTATATTGGATCTCGTAGTCCAAGCCTAACAACTTGGTCAGCCATTTGTGTTGCAACGGATGTGTGAGTCTCTGCTCTAGTAAGTATTTGAGAGCCTGATGATCCGTCCGATGATAAAGCGATGGCCAACCAGATAATGTTTCCATTTGGTGACAGCCAAGACCAACGCAAAGAGCTCTTTCTAGTAAACCGACATTCCCAGATTCTGGTTTGCTAGAGCTTTGTTGAGGAATGCTATGGGGTGTCCCTGTCGCATCAAAACTGCACCAGTACCCATTCCACAGGCATCCGTCTCGATGATGAAAGGAATCTCAAAGTTGGGCATGCTCAGTACTGGGGCTGTTGTCATGGCTTTCTTTAAGTCTTCAAAAGCTATATGAGCTTCAGAATTCCATGCAAACCCGTCCTTCTTCAACAATTGTGTCAATGGTTTACTGATTACCCCATATCCTTTAATGAATCTTCTATAATACCCCGTTAATCCCAAAAATCCTCGCAATTCCTTCACTGTCTCGGGTGAGAGCCAGGAGAGTATGCATTCTATCTTAGACTTGTCCATGTTCACGCCTTTTTCAGATATCACATGTCCCAAATACTCCACAGAAGTTTGGGCAAAAGAGCATTTAGATATTTTACAGAATAGTTGGTTATCTGCCAAGACCCTAAGGACGATTTGGGGATGTTGCATGTGTAACTCAAGGGTGGGGCCGTAGACTAGGATATCGTCAAAAAAAACTAACACGAATTTCCTCATATACGGCTGAAAAATTCAATTCATCAAGGCCTGGACGATAGCTGGAGCGTTCGTCAATCCAAAATGGCATGACTAGAAATTCAAAGTGACCATGATGCGTCTGGAAGGCAATTTTGTGCGTGTCCATTGCCTTAACTCGTACTTGGTGGTAACCAGCTCTAAGGTCCAGTTTAGACATGTATTTCGTCCCATGTAACTCGTTCAGAAGTTCATCTATATTCGGTATGGGAAATCTGTCTTTAATAGTCAGCTCGTTTAGCTTCTGGTAGTCCACACATAACCTCCACGAGTTGTCTTTCTTTTTGACCAGCAAAACAGGAGATGCAAAGGGACTACTACTGTGAGTAACAATACCACTAGAGAGCATCTCAGCCACTTGCATTTCGATTTCGATTTTGTGTGCATGAGGGTACCTGTAAGGCTTTAGTTTGAAGGGTTCCGCTCCAGGTTTGAGAGTGATTTGGTGATCCAGCTCTCTCTCAGGGTGAATACTTGTGAGTACTATTGCAGTACCGCTTCTACTTGCTCAGGAATATCTCTTTGCAAGTACTCCTGAGATTCGGCTTGTAAGGCAGCACAATGCCTATGCTTCTCTTGTATAAAAGACCTGAGGTCCTTACCTCTTACCAGCTCCATTAGAGGTTGGTTGATAAGCCCTTGTAAGTGGAGCAAACTTCCACTACTGCTGAGAGCAATGTTGAGACTATGAAAATCAAACGTAATGGGATTGAATTGGTACATCCAATCTACCCCTAAAATGATGTCCCAATTCCCTAAATCCATCACCTTCAAGTCAAATTGGAATTGATAGTCCTGTATTAGCCACTTGACACTTGGACAAACTGCACCACTAGTAATATCCGTACCATCTGCTAAGGTGACTGTGAAAGGAGTCACCTCTTGAGAAGGTAAGTACAAGGATCTAGCAAGACCGAAGTGAATGAAGTTGTTCGAAGCTCCAGTGTCCACCAAGATTTTTATTGGTAGTCCTCCCATATTACCTAACAGAATGATAGACTTGCTGCTCATGGCTCCATTTAAGGCATTCAATGAAACCTCAGCCAGTTCTCCTACTCGCCCCGTACTCTCATCTTGCTCCCCTTCAGCATCTTCAAAATCTGTGTCATTACCTTCTTCCAGGTCAATGCAGTTCAAGTTCCCTGGCTTACAACAATGTCCTGCCCCAAACTTGTCACCACACCTGTAGCACAGGCCATGTTTGCGTCTATATTGTATTTCCTCGGCAGAAATCTTATTGAACTCCCTAGCCACGTTTTCCTACTTGTTAGTGTTCGGAGTGATTGCAGGAATACGATAGGAACTGGAGGACTTCTGATTATTCTATTGATTCTTGAACAATCCAAATCTGAACTCTAACACACTTTTACTAGAATTTCGTGATTGCTTTGCTTGCACTTCTAAGGAGCACTCTTGTAGTTCAGCTACTTCGAAGGCCTTCGCTAGTGTTTGTGGCTTGAACATCTTCACCATCAGTCTAATTTCCTCTTTCAAGGCACTGACAAAACTGGAGACAAAATTTAGCTCATCTAGTTCAGGATTTCTAGTAGCATGAGAGTTTTAAGCTCCTCAAATTTCTCCTCATATTCTTCTACTATCCTCTTTTGTTGCAGTTTATTGAATTCCTCCACCACATCTCGAGAAGCCTTACTGGCAAATCTTTCACACAGCAGGTCACTAAACTCTGTCCAGGAGAGGTTAGGCCTTTCGAGTTTCACTCCCTAAAACCAATTGTTGTCCTTCCCCTCTAGAAACATTTCTACCATTTCTACCTTTTGATTATCAGGAATCTGGTAGTTCAAGAAATATTTCTGACATTTCCTAATCCACTCCCTAGGGTTACTAGTAGCAAACATAGGCATTTCCAGTTTAGGCAAGATAGGATTGAAATACTTACTCCTGCCCTCTGGTGGAGCGAGTTGAGTACCATTCTGATGTCTGAGTTTCGTATGTGGAAGTGGAGTTGGTAGTAGCGGTTCTGAGATCCTCGATTTCGGCTCTGAGCAGCCTTTCTCCTTCATCATCGTGTTCAGTAGGCTATTGAACTTTTGCTCAATGGAGTCGAACCTCTGATTCAGGCTTCCCACTAGTGCTTCCAATCGCGAGCTTTTCTGCTCCAGTTCATCCCGAAACCTCCGTTGGCAAGCGGCTTGCACATCTGCCATCGACTCCACCACCTCCTGTAGGCAACCTTCTTGCTTCTTGAGCTGATCTTCCAGAGTGCGATATCTAGTGCTCTCCGCCATTTCCAGTGTCTAAGCAGCCAAGGATCGGCTGCTCTGATACTAGATGTCAGAAACCTCGGTTAGAGCTTGCGAGATTGCAGGGAAAGAGAAGGAGCAGGGGAGGTTGAAATAGGGAAAAAGAATGAAAGAGAGAGAGGATAGAGTAGATAGAAATAAGAGAGAGGAAGTATGAATTTGTATTTCTTTTCATAACCTTGAGTCTGTTACAAGTTTACTATTTATAGCCTGACTAATCAGAAGGAAATTAATGCAACGTGCTAACAGAATGAACTAACCTAACTAACTACCTGTATTATTCCATGACACTATTTTGACATACTAGCTTATTTCTGAAACGCACGCTTTAATGAATAAAACGACACAATTCATCTAGGTCCCTGACAGCTTCACACACCAAATACGAGCACACGCTACACTAATTTATAAACTAGCTAGTTTCCTTAATAGCTAAACATGACGTCCGAGCTAACTAAGGAAACCGAATACTATTCAGACTTTAACTACCACTAATCATCAATCAAAGACAAAAACTATTACCAAACAGTTTAGGAAACTACTAAATGATAATGTGAAACTTTGATTTAACTCCTAAGTTCTTTTCAAACTTCATCATGCCTGACATTTTTTTCAACTTATGAACATCGTGAACTTGAATGCCTACCCCAGAATTTTATTTTGGTGAAGAAAGAAAAGAAGACAAAAGATTTTAAAAGTTTAAGAAAAAAAAGAAAGTAAAGAACATAATAGGAAACTTGAATGCTATAGCCTGGAGATGAAGAAACGATGAAGAAATGATGAAGACGATAAGTGACTGCGTATGGTCTTCCTTACAGAAGTGAGACTAAGAAAGAAGCAAAGAATTAGACATTGGTCCGCAACTTTTTTATTATCCTGCTTTGGCCTCTAAAGTTTTTGAACAACTGTAAATGATACAATAAAATTCTTTATTTGTTCAAATAAGTCGCGCATCAATTTGAATTTAAAGCTTAAAAGCATTCAATAAGAGTTAGGATTTGAGGATGATAAAATTTAGCATATATAACAATATAAATAGAGAGATAAAAGAAACATGTTTATCCATATTAATAATACACTTATGTATATTTTTGTGTATACATATTAATAATACAGTTATATATATTGATATATTTATGACATCATGATGACATCATCCAATTCTTAGACTGACTCAAACTTGATTGAATCCATTGACCTCTGTTACTGAATTTAGTCAAGTCATTATTTGGCCAGAGTTTCAAAACATAGAGTGTTATTGTGCATAGCTGGAAACAGTACTCTGTCTCCGGCCCCCGGCTAGAATAAGCGTATTTGGAGTATATTTGATAGGAAGAAACATCTCGAGAGAGTCCACCAAATCTAATATGTAAGTCAGGAGCCCAATTCTTATCTAAAAATTTAAACCATTAAGTCTAGGGCCCTTACTTATATATTAACCGCTCTTTCTCTATCTCTCGGACCAATGTGAGACATAATTCTTTACTTATGAATCTAACAAATTTCTCCCTTCATGAGTAACTCCTCACATTAAATCCAAATTTACAAGCCCTTCTTCGAACCCGTTTTAATACTCAACACAAGTCTACCTTATCACCTAAGGTTACTTCTTCTCCCAATTATGGATCCACTCTTCTTCAATATCCAAATTGCATTCTGGACCCCTACCAACCTTTGGTTCCTTGGTCTAACACCAATCGGATTCTCTGCCAAACTCATGGCGCACCTAATCCAACACTAGCCAAATTCCTTAGCACTTTGGCACTTTGGTCAGTCTAACTCCTAGAAGAATCCACTTGCCCATAAATAGTCCAGTCTCGCAACTTGAAACTCTGATACTCCATGAGTAGTCTAGTCTCGTAATCTGAAACTCTGATATCAATTTGATAGGAAGAAACACCTCGAGAGAATCTACTAAAGAGCCCAATATGTAAGTCAAAAATCCAATTCTGATCCAAAAACTTAAACCATCAGGTCTCAGACCCTTATTTATATATTAACTGCTTTTTCTCCATCTATCGGTCCAATGTGAGACATAATTCTTTACTCATGAATTTAACAATATTGTTATGTTATTCTTGTAGAATCCAAATATCGCACTTCTGAAAGTTCAGATTGTGCAAGGAATTCGGGTAAAATCCGGCTCAAGAGGTCAAGAAAGGGACAAAGCTTCAATCATCAGAAATTTCGTTATCTATAGGGAACTTCCACTAATTAGTTTTCAACTATAAATAGACGGTTTCATTCCAAGCTTGAGTCATACAAGCCACTCACTCCAAATTGAGCACTTAAAAACATGATGCGCTTTGTTAATTTTGGAAAGAGTATGAAATACAATTTCAACCATTTGAACACAAAAGCATGCTTATACAAGTCCCTTTTAAGCGTCCTTCACTTTCTTCTTTTTGGAGTCAATAAATTCTGGATTGAACTCAGTTATTTTATTAGTTTTTCTGTTATTGGGTATTTGGCTTTGAAGATTTCAAGTCCAAAAGATGCCTCGTTTTCTCCTCAAGATTTTGACATATTTTTCATGTCTGTGTCTGCTGTGACAGTTTCTAGCATGTCAACGGTAGAAATGGAGGTTTTCTCCAATGCCCAACTCATCCTTTTAACCATTTTTATGTTTCTTGGTGGGGAAGTTTTTACTTCTTTGCTTGGACTTCAGTTAATGAAGTTCAAGAGAAGTCATCAAATTCAGAAAACAGAAAATAAAATTGACAGATTTAGCACAGACGCAGATTGTTCGACTTCTATTCCCACAAATGCTTTCGATCAAATCGAGCTCGGTGTGACTTCTCAGGATCAGCAATTAGGAAATGATCAGAAGCCTGATTCCATACCCGAATCTGGAGTAACATCATTTCAGGGTCAGGAGTCTATAAATAGGGCCAGTGACCTTCTGGCTTTCAGCATTTTATGTTACCTCTTAGTGGTTCATCTTCTTGGCTCTGTATCAATATCCATCTACAACAGTACCATTCCTAGTGCTAACGAAGTGCTAAGGAAGAAAGGGCTTAATTTGATAACATTTTCGGTATTTACCACAGTTTCTACATTTGCCAATTGTGGATTTGTCCCAACAAATGAGAATATGATGGTTTTCAAGAAAAATTCTGGCCTTCTCCTGATTATGTTTCCACAACTTCTCCTGGGGAACACATTATACCCTGCATGTCTTCGTTCCTTCATCTGGTTCTTGTCAAAAATAACAAAAAGATCAGAGTTCGCTTACTTGCTGAAGAATCCAAGAGCACTGGGATATGATCATTTGTTCTCTGATCTTCACTCTATTTTTCTTGCAATTACTGTTTTTGGATTCATATTGGCGCAGTTCGTACTCTTCTCCCTGCTGGAGTGGCATTCTGGTGCCACGGCTGGTCTTAGTGCCTACGAGAAGTTGATGGGCTCATTGTTTCAAGTTGTCAATTCCAGGCATGCTGGTGAATCTGTTTTTGATCTGTCCTTAATCACTCCAGCCATCATTGTGTTATTTGTGCTCATGATGTAAGTGCTCTGAACCTCCACTCTTTGTCTTTGTCAATTTTACATACTATGTGTTGGAAAATGTGATATTCTTTATAAATCCGAACCTGTCTTGGTATAGTTTAGCCATATCTGCTCCCTAAATTGTTTACAAAATCATATGATTAATCAAAATTTTGTGCAGTGGAGCCAGAATCCTTGCTTGGATAGAATACCATGTATCGTGAATCGTGATTAATCTCTATGCAAAAAGCATGCACTATTGGCTATTTGTTATTTTGAAACATACTAGTAGATTTTAGCAATTCAATAAATGTTTTCAAGATTGACAGAAATACATGCTAAGATCACACCACGTAATTTTGACACAAATGAAATATATGCATTACAATGAATTATACCTGCATAAAAAGTGTTTTTTTTAAAAAAATATATCATACCTATATATTACATCTATAACAGAATTGTCCGACTTTTTTTTAATAAATAACTATTTATTTAAAACATGTTACACTGTTTTGAGACGAAACACAACTGTTCCTTCCTGTCCTTTCATCATAAAAAGTGAGTCAAATATGTAGACCAATTTTTCTTTTTTGAAATGTGTAATTAATTTCAGCCACGAAAAAAGATTTGGTAGAATTGTCTATCTAATGCTAGTATTAAAGACAATTTTTTATATAAAAAAAAAAGGTTAGGAAAGTGCTAGAGACATGTTGCGTGGAATTTTAAGAAAGACATGCACGTTGTGTCACTGTCGATGGATAACGTGAGTACCCTCATCGTACCACTCTAAAATGTTTTTTCAAGTGACTCGACTACTACTATTGTTTGCCACTCTCTACAAAATTTTGCCAGTTTAAATCATAAATAATCATGGAAATTGTCAAATCATTTGAAAAAAGAAATTGGGATTGCCATCTATATTTTATAGGCAAGTCTTCCTTGTTTGAACTTCTTCATGAGCAAATAATTTGAACTAGCAAGATAGATAATCATAAGAAAGAGAAAAAAAAAAAAGAAATAATATACCATGAAACTCGTCCGCTCACAGGCTCACTGCAATTATGATCTTTTAATTTAATCACTAACATTGAAATTTTTGGAATTAGAAGTTCTAAATTCAATTTTCCCTTTATTCCTTTTCACTTCTTAAATTCCACCCTCCCTTGCTGAAAAAAATAATTAATATTCTATGCCAAATGATGTTCTTTCACTCAGATTATAAATCATGTCATGTGGTTGGAGGATATTAATCTTTCATGATTCATGAGACATCATGATCTCAATGAAGTGGATGAGTAGAACATAAACTAACATAGAATCCAAACTATAAGTGGTGGGTCGAACTTTCAAATTTCTTACTCAAAAAGCCTCTAAAATATGAATTTATGAGGCGTGTAACTAGAACAAGAAATCCAACCATGTTTAAATTTGATTAAAGCTAAGATACGAATGCTCTCTCTTTTTTCGTTTTGACAAGTCTAAGATAAGTATAGAATGGAATAGATTGTAGAGATCAAAAGCAATGTGCTGAATAGGTAATGATGTTCTCTAAGTAGGCCATAATGCGAAAAGATGCAACACGTACATATTCTATTATCCCAATCTTTGCAGATTTTGTGCAGTACCAGCATTACCAAAATTTCTAATAACATCTACATTTTTTAATATAAACAAAATTATTTTTAATTAATTTGCACGTCCATAGAATGTGCATCTCTCACTAGCGTCAATAATTTTAATAATATTAACTTACCGTTTTTGTTTTGTTTTGTTTTGTTTTGTTTACACGCCCCTATCATATTTTAGGGCCTAATGACAAACATACATAGCATGCAAAATACATAATAAAGGTGTGCAAGATGCTAAAAATGGTGTACAAATATTGTTACCCTAATTTCAGGTAAAAATTTCAATACGAATTCAGACATAATTAGTTGCATATATATTCGAGTGTGGAAGCTGACCGAGGTTTCACTTGCACACCCAATACCAAGAAATGTCACCTAGTTTTTTATTTAATTTTTTGGTTAAACCACGACTTAGGACATATTTTCGAAGTCATAGATCGTTTACAGAAATTTTTACAAATTATCTATTAATATAGTTTTTATATTAATAATCAAATTCAAATACACAATCTTTCTTTTGTGAGAAAGAGATCCTAACTACCTGAACCTAACTTGCGTTACTCAGTTGACAAATGTCACCTAGCACTCATAAGCTTTTATACTGGCTTCACCAGGATTTTTGTTTCCCATTACTTGTTTTTTCCAACCAAAGTGAGACACCGCAGCAGCTTCTGCGTCCCACTTCTTGCAGTGGTCGATGTACGAATTCCAGATGGATTCCAACTGAGTTCATCTACCCCACTCCTGGGGATCTTCTGCCACCCCCCCTCCCCACGCCAAACCAAAATAGTCCACTTGTCCTTTCTCCCTTTCTTTTGCGGGAACTGTTGCACAAACCTCCCCTAAAGATGGAGATTCGACATAAAAAGTAAGCATAATGTCCTTTAGAATACTCTGTCCATCTCACTTTGATAGTTCTGTTTTTCTTTTTTGTCTATTTCAAATTGTAGTTCACTTTCCAATTGAAAAATGTAGTTATATTTTAATTTTTCTAAAATACCCTTATTCAATGTAAGTTATTGTTACTATAAACCTACCCCATTTAATAAGAGTTGATTCTTTTTTTACCATCAATTCAAGTTCTCATAAAGTTGTATTCTAATTAATATGAGGGTATTTTAGGAAAATAGCTACCTAAATTGATTGTTTCAACAAAGTTAACTACTTTTTATTAAACTGTGTGAAAAAAGAGCCAGAACTATCAAAGTGGGACGGAGGAAGTATGTTTCATTACCCTAGTCCAACAAACATGGACGCCCATGTTGCCTGCAACAACTTTTAACCGCTTATCAATTAAGGGTATCTTCTAAAATAGTCTTGACCATTTTACACTCTCCGTTGCTTATTTAAAAAATTATCCATCGTCATTTTTATATTATTACATTTTTCTAAAATTAATGAACTATGAGATGATTGCAAAGAATGCCACATGCACATTGCAAATGCATATCCTCTGAATTTATGAGTTAAAATTATAGATTGATCTTAGGTTCTTAGCAGCTTTGTTAGTGTTTATGTGTAACTCTTTTATGATGAGGGCTTGACCTTTAAGGCATGATCACAATTTTGTTAAACTTTTTATAAATTAACCAAGCTATGAATTTAGTCCCCTTCATTTAAAGAATTTCTTCTTGAAAATAGTATGTGTAAAACATTCATAAACTGACGGAAGCAATATTATTAAATAATCTTATTATGTTTGGAGATTTGGTCTGTCATTTTGAGAATCATTTGTCTTTGTGTAACAGGTATCTACCTCCATATACTTCCTTCTTACCAATTAAGGATGGGAAATGTTTTCCGGCAACTGAAAAGAAAACTAGAGCCAAAAGAAAAAACATTCTAGATTACCTACTATTCTCGCAGCTGACTTATTTAGTGCTGTTTGTAATCCTCATATGCATCACTGAGAGAGAAAAATTGAATGAAGATCCTCTCAACTTCAACTTATTGAGCGTTGTAGTTGAAGTGATTAGGTAAGCTCGAAATTTATTGAAACTTACATTTTCTTACTATGCTACTTATGCTAAGATTATATCATATTTGTGTGTTTTTATACACACAAATTAATTGTGGATTTTTTAACTTGTTGAGTGGAACCAATTTTTAAAACTTTTTCTTTTGGTTTAAAGAAGACTATAAACCTTGCAAGGGGGAGTAGAAAGGGGAAGACTTGAGAGTTAAATCTCGTTCTACAAGCTCATGTCCTTAATTACTAGTTGAATTAGGTATTGGAAACATATTTTACTATTTATTTTCTTGTTATACAACATAGAATAAAGAGTAATTTTATCTAGTAAAAAAAAAAATGAATTGGCCGACCCTCACACCACCCTCCTCCCAAAAAAAAAAAGAAAAAAAAGGCATTTTGCCTATGGCGTTGAATAAGTCTTTGTTTTTAAACTTGGGCGGTCGAATCAGGAATCAGCCAAGTGTTTGGTCCGATTGGTCGAACAGAGAACCAACCAAGTGTCCAATCCGAGTTATTCCGAAAAATTGAATAGATAAAAACTCGGTCAAACCAGATCAAAAACCTGATTTAACTGGGTTTGACCGAAAAAAATCGGAAGAACACGAAGAACCCGTTTAGTGTCAAAGTTTTTTTTTTTTTTGAAAAGGTCAAAGCATTTTCAATATTATGTTTTGACCCCTAGGTTGTTAAAAATTATTAACATACCTCAAACATTTCATACTTTATAAATGTTGTCCTAAAGTTTGGTGTTATTTTTCAATTAAGTCCATAATTTTGATTCTAAACTTGTTAATGTTCATTGAATAATATAAATTGCTACTTGATTGTTCTAATTTCTTTGTATTTTCTTGTTAAATATATTTGAAACATCAGATATATATGAATATACTTTTATTAATATTAACATGCTCTTAGGTATTTTACATACAATATTTTAATTTTTAAATATTTTTTTATTTATGATGTCATCTGATTCAATTCCGATCCAACCCGATTGAACCATGACCCTTGAGCTCAACCGAGTCAAAATCCGGTCCGAGTTTGAAAACATAGGAATAAGTACTAATTGCAAGTTGTCATTTCAGCTTCAGAATTCTATTTCAACTTTTAGTGTGATTATTTCCAGTGGCTATGGGAATGTTGGCTTCTCAATGGGCTATAGTTGTGGAAGACAAGTTAAACCTGGCAACAATTGTAAAGATGCATCCTACGGATTTGCCGGAAAATGGAGCACCCAAGGAAAGTTCATTCTCATCATTGTCATGTTCTTCGGAAGGCTCAAGAAATTTAACACAAAAGGTGGTAAAGCTTGGAGACTTTCATAGCTTCAATAATTTGTAGATCTTTTAGCTAGCTAGGTGCTCAATGTAAAATAGTGTAAATTGAAGTTATTCAGCTCCTTTTTTATGCAGCATCTGGATAAGCAATATAGTAAAAGATGTATCAACATTATCTAGAAAAACTTCTTTGCATATTATCATCTGAACAAATTTTCTAACCCTCTATTCTTCTTTTCATCTATTTTTTTTTATTTCACGCGTATCAAATCATTTAACTCATTTATTTTTTTTCACATGTATCAAATCATTTAATTTGTCTATTTTTTTTATTTCACATGTCTCAAATCATTTCAGGTACTACAGTAAATGATACAAAACCATTATTCAGATAATCTTTAATCCAAATAAACTTCTACAATGAGCTAGTACGAGAAGTATAGTTTTCAGAATTGATCCACCCCTATGACTAAATTTTATCTATTTAATTCAGTCATTTTGATCAAAATACTATGAGTTAGTATATTCTGGCAATGATAAACACAGATTCCCAGCTCTTAAATGAAACATCATCATATAAAAGTTAGCTCGTGGATCGTCAAGGGTTTTGAATTTCACAATTTATGACAACAATAGGATGCTAGTGCGAAAAACATCTTACTATTAAAGCAATGTGAAGATATAAACAAAAATTTTCTATGGTGTATATTTTTTCATCATTATGGATAAATTAATCCAAGTATAAATTATAACTAAAAAGTGAAAAATGCAAACTGTTGGTCATTTTACGAGCCCTTTTTTTTGGTTAAATACAAAAAACTCTCTTATAGTTAGCGATTTTATATGTTACTCTTTCCATTCCATTGAAAGTGTTATACATCTCATTTTATAATGTCCCAAAATGTTTGTTATTTTGAGAAAATCAAAGCAATTTTAGTATTTCTTTTCAATATAGTTCCTCCCTTTATTTATATGCATGTTAAATTCAACGATGAAAAAATGTTCCTCTTGACCACAGCTATGCCCCAGGGACCATTATAAGTGTGTCTTTGCACATTATAAGTGTTCAGATAATCAGATAACATCATATAACAAGGATACAGCACATTATAAGTGTGTCTCTGCATCCTATAAGTCAGTGGGACGTCGTATCAGAAAACTATATACCATGACCGTCCCTGCACAATTCATAGCCAGGATTTGGCCACAAAAAATTGTATGGTCCAGATCACGTCTTATACCTCGATTTTCACAATGTGTGTAGGACCCATAAAATTTTGTTCTAAAATTACACGTTGTGCAAACAAAATTACGTCGTGTGCAAACAATATTACGCGGTGTGCAAAATGCGCAAAACCGCCTGGAACGGTGGTTGTGGCAGATGATATGATGTTTATGTCTACCCAAAATCGAATTTCATCACCTACAATTCGATATGCGAGTGGGGAACCTTTGGTGATATGATGCAGATCCATACTTCATCCTACTGATACGAATCTGATGCTTATTGGTTTTGGATTCGTTTGCATTTTTTGGGTTGCATTTGGGGTCAGCATTCAAGAAGATGATGGAATAAAATATGATTTTCATTTTGACCCCACACATTTTTTTAATAGCTACATCTTCACCTTGTTTCAAAGGGCAATTCAATGATTTCATCATTATTATAAAAAAAAAATGATTTCATCATTGTTTCGTTGAAATAATTTGACAATTAAATTTAACCGGAAAACTACCGGTTTGGCTTTGATGCGAATCATAGGGGTTTAATTGTAGGCTTTCAAAATATGGAGAGTTAACTTGTACAATTGTCTTATCACATGAAATCCTCAGTTGCCTCACTTCGATAGTTACACGGTCCCAACAATTCACGTAATAATTTAAGTAAGACTTTTACGTTGTCAATAATAATTCACTTAAGAATAGGATTTTTTCTATTTTATAATTTCTATCAGTTAAAAAAGTGTGTGCTCGGTTCCTGATGATAAGTTCATGACGGACCTTTCGTCTATCATCTTTTCACTATCCAAATTGTTTCTTATTGTTTACTTTCAAAAAACTAGAGATTAAAACTTGGGCAGCATTTGCTTTCTTATGAAAAACCACCCAGCGCCCGAGAAGGGTGAAGAAACAATGTCTAAATTGATAGAATTTATTCAAAGTTTTGGTTTAAAGAGTCAAGATCATCATGGAACTTAAGAACTAAGTTTCTGGGTATGTAAAACAGTTTTTAATTTCATTTCTTATTTTTGGCTTGAGTTTCTTATTTAATTTATGAGAAAATCAAATAATTTTTTTTCTTCTTTTGGTGGGGACTGATAGAAATTTTACAAATTCTGCAATTTTGAGATTTAGGGATTAATCTCTCACACTTTGCATATTTGCCCTTGGAGTTTGTGGAATTTCTTTCATTCCATGAACGGGCTTTTGAAAAAAAATTTCGGCCTCTAATTTGTTCAGCAATAAAAGAACTAACTATTATCCTTTTTTTTTTTTTTTAGTTCAGTAATAAAGTGTTTTTTTTTTTTGTCAAAAAGTTCAGTAATAAAGTTAACGTAGCAATTTAGTCTATGTGCAGTCATTCATTTTGCACTTGCCAATGGTGTCTGTCACTGCAAATAGCTTTAGCTGCACTCATTCTGAAGGTGCCTTGATAAAATTGCTGTGATTTATCTTTGACCATGCCTCCATGTCCATGTGGTTGTTGTGCCTATGTAAATAGAAAAAAGAAATAATAAATGCATCATAAAAAGCAATTTTTTCAAACGCACTTGCTAAAATCATCTACAAATTTGTTGAATTTCTTAAACACTCCACCAAGATGTTTAGCAGCATTTTGATAAATGTGCTAAACACAAAGGCGGTGGAATTTGTTGGGCCATATGGAATTCAATGCTTTAGCCATTGCTACATCTTTATCTATGAGAATGGTTTTTGGCTTTTTACCACCCATAGCCCTCGCAAAAAGCATCAAACAACTACTCAAAAGTTTAAGTTACATCATATAACAGTGCAGCTCGAAAAACTGCAGTCTGCTTGTGATTGTTTATATCAACAAACATTGCAAAGGGATGACCTTCATTATTTTTCGATAAGTAATGTCAAAGCAAAAAACCATCTCCAAAATCGTCATAATCTGCCTTCGTCCTTCCATCGGTCCAAAAAACGTTGGTAATCAAATCATCCTCATCAACTCATATATCATGAAAGAAGTTAGAATCTTCTAATTTCATTTTTTTGTAGATATTCAAGTATACCTCCTGTATCCCCAGTCTTCATTTCTCTTATTCTCTTTGATCGCAAATAATTTATGCAACCTTCAGGAATAAATCCAAGATTCTGTCTGCCACCTGCTCGTTTTGCCATAAGTTCATGAGATACTTGTGGTGGTATCTCAAGCTTCTTTTTTTTTTTTTTGTTGATATATGGGTATTCTGAAATCACCCAAACTAATCCCCTGCGGCTCTTAGGATGCCCAGCGCATTAATTCGGCAAAAGTCTAACTGTGGGTCAATGCTGTAAAGACAGACGACACGATCAGGTGAGCTGCACAAGGGGCATCCCCAAGCTATTTGTCATAACAATTTTAGCATCATATGTAGGTGTTATCTTTTAGTGTGCTCTGTGCAAGTGCGTCTTACTTGGAATTGAAAGATAATGATTATGTTCTGGCAAAAATTCAACCATTCAATATTTATCTATTTTCCGACAATTGACCTTCAATCTTGCCAAACAACTACACCTTGTTTTAGGACGAGGGTCCTGACATTAGCATTTCTTTTATCTTTTCCTCTTTTGCCTTCAGCGCTATAGCAAAGTATTCTATCTGTCATCTTACCACTATCATCTTTGTGTCCTTTACTTCGTTTAATGCCAAAACCAACCTCTTTTGCGTATGTCAAATGGAACTCATAAGCTATTTCTTCAATTTCGAATTTCATACCAACTTCTGATATTAATGCCTTAGCAATAAATGAGTGTATTTTGTTCAAATCTTTGCCTGCATGCAAATTTGTAGAATCAGAAAAGTCATCTTTTCCATTTTTGTTCAAATTTTCAGAATTTAATTGTTCCTTGCAAGCGTTTTCAAAATCTAAACAATGATACGGTGAAGTTCCACTTTGTATCAAATTGTTATTGCTCATATTTTGCAATATAAGAATCAAAAGTCAAATTTGATTACTACATGATATGGTGGTGGTTCTTGTCCAGCATTCTTGGCCGTTAAGGTAGCAAAGGAGAAACTAACATAAAAAAAAACGTTTTACTAGATCATGCCCAATATCTTTAAGCATGTCAATGGGTCGGGTCTTACCCAAATCCAATCCAGACCCAATATATTTGGGTAGGGTTTGAATTTAATTTCTCAAATCCAGACTCTACCCAAACCCAGACCCTATGAGAGTGTCGTGGGTCTGGGTAGGGTCTTTTCTAGAATCCATATCCAAATTCAGACCCATACCACACCTTACCTAGACCCATATATATTTAATTAAATAATATATATTAGAAAATTTATAAAATAATATAA
Organism: Coffea eugenioides; assembly: GCF_003713205.1. Classification (NCBI taxonomy): domain Eukaryota; kingdom Viridiplantae; phylum Streptophyta; class Magnoliopsida; order Gentianales; family Rubiaceae; genus Coffea; species Coffea eugenioides. The sequence goes on from NC_040040.1 coordinate 49,735,662, forward strand.
TATTTTATGGCTATTAGATCAAATACGGTAAGATTTTATGGCATCAGAATTTGCAATTAATGTTGGTGGTTGGATGATTAATGAGACTCGTGCCAAATTGCTTCTAGATTTGGTTGAAACATTAGTGACTACTGATGATTGGATTGAATCAAAGAAAAAATGAGTAAGTGTTTATAAATCTTCTTATGCTATTATTTATTTGCCATCGGTATTTAATCAAATGATTTTTATCTCATTCACTATTTTAGTGTTAGATTGCAAGACATCTGCCATCATTGAGGTTTAAATAAGCAAAAGAGGTACAAAATTACATTTTTTTAATAAAACTAAATATTTATATATGTTATGGTTGTTTTCTTTTTTAAAAGCTAATCCTAGTTGTCATTGTAATTGGTATAAACTTTTTCAAGAAAAGGAGAAAGGTAAAGACAAATAAATGAAATATTGATGTGGATGCAGTTGAATCTTTAAAAATATATAGAAGTAGTCTATAATAATTCTTTCTTTGAGTTCAAAATATTGCATTCAATTTGTTGAATGTTAATTTTATTATTTGAAAATAAAAATTGGATGATATTTCTATTATTTATGAACTCTATATATTTTTAATACATTTTTACTTTAGTATTTTCAAAAAATACCCATGGATGCCCATTGGATACCCAAATCCTTAAGGGTCTAGATATGAATTTACTTTTTCAGACCCAAAAGGGTCTAGATCTGGATCTGGGTCTAACTAAATTAAATGGGTTTGGATTTGGATCAAAGGGATCCAACCCAAACCCTACCCATTGACATGTCTAAATATCTCAGAATCATGTGCTGCAGCTACTGTTGCCATGGAAAGACCACGAAATTAATATAAAAAAGTTCTACTAGGCTGCAACAAGTAGTACTATAACATGAATACACAATGATAAATATTTCATCCATAATAAACAATTTGAGAAAATGCCATCCATGCATGAAAAAATTCTTTAATAAATTAATAAATATGAGATGTAACACGTTTCCATTTAATATTAAAAAATGATTTAATTCTTATTCAAAAATTAATAGTAATTTTTCTTTCTATGAATCTTATTTTACATAATCGCAACCCTTTTAAAGGATCAATTTTGGATTTTGCAATTAATGCATTGATATCAATTAGATTTTGAAAGGACACTTTGTCTCCATATACCCCTATGAGAAAAATATCCAATTCAAAACTTTGAACTCCAATTCAAGTTAGAATTTACTAAACACCGAACTCAAACTTAGAATCTTCTGAAAATCTTGTTGGTAGCTTGCCCGACCGGTTTAACTCAATAACAAAAGCAATTGGCCATTATATACTACTCGAAAATAAGAATGAATAGTCTTGAACCCATAATAGGAAGCACGGAAAGTAGAGGAGCGTTTCCAAGTCTATAAAACCTATATATACTAGTTATAAACCAACATAAACTTTTTTTCTACTTCTCTCACATCTCCACGGAACTCAAGATTCTGAGAATTATAACAACTTTTCTGTGATCGTTCCTTTTTCCTTCCAAAATTTTGAAAAGGGACATTATAATGCTGCCATATGGAACTCAACCACGATGGTTAGAACATTTGCTTCAAGTAGGATTCCATGAAGACGATGATACTTGTAGCGTTCAAACCCATCGGTGGAAAACAGTTTTCTGTAAAACATGTATGGATGGGCTAATTTGATATAAATGTTGTTGGACAAATTCTCACAAAAATCATGATATTCTGCGGGTACGTTTAGTTTTTATTTCAACATGCATGCATGTGTATTTATTTAATTTTTTTTTGGGTCTGGTTTGGAATAAACTTTTGCTTATCATGTATTAGGTTTGCAAAGCATCTCATCGAGTAGCTGTACCAAAAGAGGACATAACAAAAGATATGGATGTTGATGGCATTCAGCCCTTCATAATTAACTTCAAATTGATTTTCTTTTTGCATGAAAAACTTAACAAGTCAGTGCAAAATTGTCCGAAGTGTCAGATATGTCAAGGATATATCAAGGATCCAACTTATAGGTTTTGTTCAATCGCCTGCAAAGTAAGATTTTTTCCCCTTTTCTTTTTTGAGATTTTATCTTAGGCCTCAGTTGTGTTAAATTTACTTATACATAACTTATGTTCATTTATAGGTTAAATCAGTTCAAGGAATCAATGGCAAAGTTGATCTGCAACCAAGTCATGGCCTGGAAGTCCAGCAGCTTCGTCCAATTAGAAGGCATGGGAGAAAAGGAGTACCTCGTAGATCACCACTCAAATAATGGATAGATATTAAGTTTTTATGGTTATTGAACTTGACGTGCGCGGAGTATACATATACAATTAAGCTCATCCTAATCAAGTTTTACATTTATAAACTCCTAAATACCCCACACGCGATTTATCGCAAGTATACGAATCGTGAGCGAGTATAGGGTATTAAGGGTCGATCCCACAAGGAAGATTGCAATTACCGGTACTACTAAAGTTTCTCTATTATTTAGACTATCAATGAATTATAACAAATTAAAACCTACTCAAATTATGCAAGAAAATTATGCAAGAAAATAGCAAATGAAAGCTCCTTAGGTTGTGGTATCCCTAACTAATCATGCAAGTGCTATATTTGGATCATTGAGTACTACATCTAGGCTAATTATGGTGTAATTTCCTTAAACATGTGAAACCTACTTTCGTAGTGAATCAACTATACTCATAACTAATCCATACCTATTTTCATGGTTATGAAATTAGCTACAAGTTCATTTCTTCAATGAAATTACATGAAATGAATCACTAAAAATCACATAAGTGCACCTCTACTTTCGTGAGTGTACTCCCTATGTTTAGCACTTCTTGAACTAGTGTTAAATCTCAATTTTCATTGCAGAAACAACACCTTAGATAATCACAATCAATGGTACCAGATTAATCATGATTTAAAGAGCCAAAGTGCTAAATAACTTGCTCAAATCATAGCAATCAAATAACCAAATAATAAATACTAACAATTATAGAAAGTTCAACCAAACCCAAGGTTTAACTTTAAACACACATATTGAACACAAAATCCAGAACTTGTATATTAACTAAATTTGGAATCAAATACAAAAGATAAAGATTTGGAAGGAATACAACCCTTGTCACATGAGCTTTCTTCCTTGCCTTCTTCATCCTCCATTTGCATCCTAATCTAGATAATAAACAAGAATGGAAAAGCTACACTACTCTATACTAAGCTAAACTAACACTAGGGAGATGAAAGAGCTACATTTCTGCAACTTCAAGCTTCTCCCGTATCTCACTCTCTATTTTTCTGCTATGAACTCCCCATCTCTCCCCTAATCTTTTTGCAATGAATTTTGGCTCTTTTATGATGAAAGGTGGTCAAGAAATGAGGATTACATCTCCCTTTTACAGCTGGGAATGTTTCTCACATGTCTAGCATCCAATGTGAGTTGGTGGAGGTGAAATTGAGTTTTACGCGTACAGAGCAGCCTTTTCTGACCTGTGATCCGAGCTGCTACAGTACCTCGGATCCGTATGGATCCGAGCTCGGATCCACTAACCCAGAAACAACCGAGGGTTCGGATGAATAGTGGATCCGAGTGTGGATCACTTGCTCTGTTTTTGGTCCAACTTCAACCGATCTTTTCTTGATGATAAAAGCTGATTTAGCTCTTGACCAAAACATAAAACTTGTAGCCCTTTGAGTTAGCTTTCCAATGCATCAAGAATCACCTCATTTGGATCTGTGTAGGCTGAGAAATGACTGAAATACCCTTACCTGCTCATTGCCCTGTTCCAGTTTCGACCAGTAGAAATTTGCTATTGTAATTCGGCATTTTGACCTGGAAAACCTTCAAACTGGATTTAGATGTCTTCACCAAAGTTGTAGATCTATCTCTTATCTTCAAATGGGTTCAAGAATCATCCCAATCCGATCATTGTAACTCAAGTTATAGCCGAAATACGAAAATGTGTCAAAACTGTCAAAATACACAAAATCCAAGTAAAAAGTGATAAAAACCTCATTTAATCACTTAAAAGCATTTTTCACCAATTATAGCCAAAATGATTCATATTCTTCCAATAATATAGCCAAAGTGACTAAAAATAATATAAAATGTCATACAATTATTACGTAAATTAGTCACTTATCAAACTCCCCCACACTTAAATCATTGCTTGTCCTCAAGCAATTCACACATAATCAAATGCAATGATTCAAGAGGTGAAACAATATATGCACTTTGTCCAATTTAATTCCTCAAGACTTGGAAAATAATCATTATACAATTATTCAATTTACACTAAATACTTATAATATCAAGTAAAGGAAAGATAATTATACCCTAAATTCAACAAGTTAAACTTAATCTCTTACCCTAACTTAATTTTACAAATAAGCAAATCACATAGTCAATTTATAGCTTTCCTCCTCCTATAATCATCTTTTTCTCAAAATTCTATAACTAAGAGGGATTTATTCACACAAATTTTACTTAAATAGTGAGAATGTCTTTTTACGCGAAAATCGACACTTTTAGGTGAAGATCCCCGGTTACTCAACATTTCACTTATTCAAGTTGCTATGCATACTCTTAATTCAAGTACCTTTTTACGCGAATGTCGACATTTGTTGATGCCAACCCCCGGTTACTCGGTACATGAATCATTGGAGTAGAACAATTTTTATTTACTTTCTCTTTTTTTTTTCTTTTTCAGAAATAAAGGACAATAAATAGATAACCCCTCTTAGAAAATATATAAGAATAATCAAAGGAGGAATATAACCTTTATCGACTATATCAATCACTTACTTGCAAAATTAAGTAAAGAGAAGAAATCTCATTAAACATGTAAAATTATAGGCATAATTTTCCTCACTTTACCAAATATACTTTCTAAAATGTAAAAATTCTAATTGCATAATACTATTTCCAAGTTAAATGAGGACTAAACCTTCCAACATACATATAAAGTTTCAACAATTGGAAGAATATAAACATTTAAAGTTGGAACAAATTAGCCCTTTTTGAATGAAAATACAAAAATTTGAAGAACTTTTGGGCCATAGTGAAATATTGGAAAAGATTTTAGAAAATTTTTTTACAGAGTTTCTCCTTATAAATGGATGAAAACTCTGTGCCAACAAATCCAATTTCAAGCAAATTATTCACATGGCAAATAGTTCAAACATAATTCCAACATTTCTAAGCATTTAAATCCACAAAATATCATCACATGGCAAGTAAATGCAAGTTCAATACTTTCCTCCCCCACACTTAAACTTCACATTGTCCTCAATGTGAGAAAGGAAAAATAACGAAAATAAGAGAAAGTAATACTCCCCTAATGAACTTGCGCGATCCGAATCCATGGCAATGTGATGAATTTCCAACTTTACTTGAAAGAATGGAGACTTCAATTAATGCACCTTGAAAAAAAAAACAAAAATACAATTCTTAAGAATAAAAGCTTGCAACCAACAAGAAGAAAAGTGGAGTTGAAGGAGGAAAAAGAGGGAAGAATGAGGAAAAGTGGTCCGAGGCTTCGTTTGGAAAGGATCCGAGGTCGTTTTTGAAAGGATCCGAGGTCGGATCATGATAAGTGAGCTCGGATCAAGAAGCTCAAATTTTTTCTGATTGCAGAAGTGGATCCGAGGCCTCGGATCAAGAAGCTCGAAGTTTTTCTCTGATTGCAGAAGTGGATCCGAGGCCTTGGATCCATATGGATCCGAGGCCTTGGATCCATTGAATCTGCACTTATTGCAGAATTTTTGTAATTTTCAGTTTGACCTCAATTCTTCAAAATACACCCTAGATCATTTCTATGTCAAAATAAATCATTCACGCACATGTAAAATGATCTAAACATGCATTCTAAACCTCTTTAATGCATCAAAAACCATAATTACTGAATTTGAGGTATTGAGATCTTTGATCAAACTTCGCCTTTTTCACCTCATTTGGTCACTTTTGCATCTTGTTCCAAAACCTACAAATGAAAAATAACAAAATAACTCAAACTTATACTTTAAACATAAAATCACTCCAAAGTAACACCAACTTAAACAAGCATTGGGTTGCCTCCCAATAAGCGCTTCTTTAAAGTCAATAGCTTGACTATATCACCTCATTTTTCAAGGAGGCTTAGTTAACGAATAATCCACCATTTTAGGCCTTGGTGGATCATTGTAAGGTGACTTAATAGAAAAAGCCACATGAACTAATGATGTGAGAAATGGAAGTGACTTACCTATTCCAAGTGTTTCATAGATATTACCTTGAATATGCACCACTTGAGAACTTACCAAAGGAAATGTCATGAGAGTATCTTGAGCAAGAATACCTTTAGAACCTATACTTTCACTGCACTCCTCAAGAGGGGTGAAAAATGAGTCATTAAAACTCACCTCTTGAGGCTCAAAGTTAGTTCCAAAGATATTATCATGTGAAATGGATATTTGCTCATTAAAACACAATTGAAATTCATCATTTTCATCCAAATGCAATCCATTTTCACATACAACATTCCTACCATTCATGCTAGGATCATTTTGCAAATTATTAGAGGAAATAACTTCACACAATGCATTCAATTGCTCATGTATTCTACCAAAGTGAGAAGCTAATTCATCTATTCTTTCCTCAATCCTATCAAAACGGTCAGAAGTCACATTAGCTAATTTTTCTATAGCTAACTCCCAAGGTGGCTTAGAATCATTAGCTACCATTTCAATTGCCAACTCCCAAGATGGTTTTGATTCATATTGGACACTTTCAGATTGGTAATCACAAAAATAAGGAGACTCACTATAAGTACATTGATTATCCCAACCATAAGTAGGAGAATTGCTCCAATTAGCACTATATTGATCAAAACAAGAATTGTAATGCTCTAATTCATAATAATAATCCACATTTTGTGCTTGCGTACATGTATTAGTAGCATGATAACCTCCACACAAGTCACAAATCACATGATAAGAATTAAAAGCATTAGCATTCCTCCCTTGCTCAATTTCATGCATCATGGTGTCCATTTGAACTTGTAACTTAATTACATCAAATTTTGCCTTTAAGCACCTTAAACCATCTTCAAAAGACATACATTCAGTAAATTCTTGGTTACCTCTATTGAAGGAGCTTTGCACTTGGTAACCATCCATTGCCAATCTTCCACTTCTCAAGCATTGTCCTCCAAATTGACTACCCTTCTCATTACCTAAAATTGCTTTTAAACAACCTCAAAAGCAAAATTAGTAAGAAAAATAGGTAATGAAACATACACACATAAAATACAAAAATAACAGAAAATAACATTCACATTATAACTAATATTATGTCTAAACTAATAAAGTTGCTCTTCACACCGATATTGCCAAATCTTCCCCGGCAACGGCGCCAAAAACTTGACGTGCGCGGAGTATACATATACAATTAAGCTCATCCTAATCAAGTTTTACATTTATAAACTCCTAAATACCCCACACGCGATTTATCGCAAGTATACGAATCGTGAGCGAGTATAGGGTATTAAGGGTCGATCCCACAAGGAAGATTGCAATTACCGGTACTACTAAAGTTTCTCTATTATTTAGACTATCAATGAATTATAACAAATTAAAACCTACTCAAATTATGCAAGAAAATTATGCAAGAAAATAGCAAATGAAAGCTCCTTAGGTTGTGGTATCCCTAACTAATCATGCAAGTGCTATATTTGGATCATTGAGTACTACATCTAGGCTAATTATGGTGTAATTTCCTTAAACATGTGAAACCTACTTTCGTAGTGAATCAACTATACTCATAACTAATCCATACCTATTTTCATGGTTATGAAATTAGCTACAAGTTCATTTCTTCAATGAAATTACATGAAATGAATCACTAAAAACCACATAAGTGCACCTCTACTTTCGTGAGTGTACTCCCTATGTTTAGCACTTCTTGAACTAGTGTTAAATCTCAATTTTCATTGCAGAAACAACACCTTAGATAATCACAATCAATGGTACCAGATTAATCATGATTTAAAGAGCCAAAGTGCTAAATAACTTGCTCAAATCAAAGCAATCAAATAACCAAATAATAAATACTAACAATTATAGAAAGTTCAACCAAACCCAAGGTTTAACTTTAAACACACATATTGAACACAAAATCCAGAACTTGTATATTAACTAAATTTGGAATCAAATACAAAAGATAAAGATTTGGAAGGAATACAACCCTTGTCACATGAGCTTTCTTCCTTGCCTTCTTCATCCTCCATTTGCATCCTAATCTAGATAATAAACAAGAATGGAAAAGCTACACTACTCTATACTAAGCTAAACTAACACTAGGGAGATGAAAGAGCTACATTTCTGCAACTTCAAGCTTCTCCCGTATCTCACTCTCTATTTTTCTGCTATGAACTCCCCATCTCTCCCCTAATCTTTTTGCAATGAATTTTGGCTCTTTTATGATGAAAGGTGGTCAAGAAATGAGGATTACATCTCCCTTTTACAGCTGGGAATGTTTCTCACATGTCTAGCATCCAATGTGAGTTGGTGGAGGTGAAATTGAGTTTTACGCGTACAGAGCAGCCTTTTCTGACCTGTGATCCGAGCTGCTACAGTACCTCGGATCCGTATGGATCCGAGCTCGGATCCACTAACCCAGAAACAACCGAGGGTTCGGATGAATAGTGGATCCGAGTGTGGATCACTTGCTCTGTTTTTGGTCCAACTTCAACCGATCTTTTCTTGATGATAAAAGCTGATTTAGCTCTTGACCAAAACATAAAACTTGTAGCCCTTTGAGTTAGCTTTCCAATGCATCAAGAATCACCTCATTTGGATCTGTGTAGGCTGAGAAATGACTGAAATACCCTTACCTGCTCATTGCCCTGTTCCAGTTTCGACCAGTAGAAATTTGCTATTGTAATTCGGCATTTTGACCTGGAAAACCTTCAAACTGGATTTAGATGTCTTCACCAAAGTTGTAGATCTATCTCTTATCTTCAAATGGGTTCAAGAATCATCCCAATCCGATCATTGTAACTCAAGTTATAGCCGAAATACGAAAATGTGTCAAAACTGTCAAAATACACAAAATCCAAGTAAAAAGTGATAAAAACCTCATTTAATCACTTAAAAGCATTTTTCACCAATTATAGCCAAAATGATTCATATTCTTCCAATAATATAGCCAAAGTGACTAAAAATAATATAAAATGTCATACAATTATTACGTAAATTAGTCACTTATCAGAACTCTCTAATTTACATGTATTTAGGCAGATCCACTAGAAAAAAGAAAATTAGTTGCTAATTTTATCTACTATTTCATTTAATTTTTGAATTATAGTCATGTATAAGTTTGGTAAGTTTTTAAATTGAAATTGTATGTTATGTTTTATTTAGTTAATTGACTTTAGGAATGTTGCTAATTGATAAATTCAATGTGGTAAGTGTATAATCTTAACATTAAATGTTGATTTATCTAATTAAAATAAATCAAAAGTCCAAGAGAAAAGGATAGGAAGTTGGGAGATCCCTAAGAGATCGAATTTGAAAAGTTGTCTTCAAATATGTAGATATATAGATTAATCAAGAAATGACTAAAATATTTTATATATTTAAATTAAAAAGAACATTGATTCCTACCCTTAATCCAATTTTAAAGATAGAAATTCTCTTTGGCCTATTTTCTTTTTGAGTAAATTTTATATACACTGACAGTGTATACACTATCAAAGTTAGATATATGACACATAAGCAAAATTTGAAATTCAAATTTAAATTTAGATGAACGAGAAAGGCATACAATACCAAAATGGATATGAGTATATCCCTGCTACTTCCATTGTCTTGGAAAATCAGGAGACCCAATGTTTACCATTGATAACATCCCTCCATCCAATTGGACAAGGAGATTTCAAGAATTCCAAGCATGGATGTCTACAAACATCAATGGTATATCTACTGTCAATGTATAAAAATTAATCTTTATATTTTTCGAATTTGATAAAAATAGATAAAATCGGTGCATCTACTTTAAAAAGGTAAACTTTTTTTTTGCTAATTAATGTTTATTCCAAACAAATTTCTTGCTTACAAAATTAAAATGGATATGAATGTGGGTTATATCTGTAGAAAGTTTACGTACAAATTTTGTCTCACGAGTCACGAGTGGGTAATGAAATTAAAGCTGCTCAATCCTTTGGCAGTGCCTGTGGAAATGTGAGCTTCTCTTTTTCTTTTTTTTTTTTTCAGAAACGATAGAAATTTTATTTCATGAATCAAGGAAGTAACACTACATGGTGTGAGCAAGAGCTCAAATTTTGACTTTACAAAAGTGGACTAGGCCACTGAGGAGCTTTGAGTTCCTCATCAAAGTGTATGCATAGCTAATCTCCTCAGTTTGGCACTGAGTCTATTCATTTCAACAGGCAAGCTATCAAATCAGTATTTCCTAAACATTGAGCAAAGATCTTTTATGTCCTCCAGGTGAGTGGCCAGCCTTAGGTTGCTAGAAGCTTGATACCGTATCATATTTAGGACCTGAGTGCATGGCATTTGGATCTTGATATGCTGCCACCCTTTCTCCTTTAGCTTACAAAGTGCCAGTTTGATGGCCAAAAGATTATCCAGCACTGCTGATCTAGTGCTTCTCTCATTCAGCATCCAAGCTTCACATTTCTGGCACAGATTGTTTTTTGTTGTAACTCCAATTCCCATATTTTGCCCTTCTACATGTTGCCCCACCTCAACGCTAATGTTCAGCAAGTTATCATCCTCCCCCATCCTTTCCTACTCATCTTGTGCTATTTCTGTTTCTGAGATGCTCATTCGATGTTCAATCTGTTGTGATTGGTGATACTCCTCCCAGTCCTTGGTTGCTTTCCTGATGACTTCCATTGGATGTCTATTCTTGCCTTCGAATTCAACTTCATTCCTGGCTTTCCAGATCTGCCAAAGAATTTCCACTGTTAAGGTTATGTGTTCTCTTCCATCCTTTCGCTTCTGCATTTCCATTAACATACTCCACCATCTTCTAAAATCAGCAGTGTGCTCCTTAAGTCCATCCCACTGGAGGGGTGCCATCCGTCATATCATTTGTGCTTGTTTACACTGAAAGAATATATGTTCCATTGTTTCACTATTTTCCCCACATAGCTTGCAGATTATATCACCATTTCCTGTTCGTTTATGTACTGCTTCCCTACTTGGCAAGGCTTGGTTCAGGCATTTCCATACAAACAGCTTTTGTTTGTGCTTTATCTTCATCTTCCACAGCTGTTTCCAGACTTTCCCACTTCCTCCTTCCCAACTTGTCTCTCCCTTAGCTTTGTGGAAATGTGGGCTTCTCAACAGGATATAGTTGTAAGAAGCAGCTGAAGCCTGATCCAAATTGTCAAGATAAGTGGTTTGGAATTGCTGGAAAATGGAGTGATGAGGGCAAACTAATTCTTATTGTGGTTATGTTCTTTGGACGACTCCTCAAGAAGTTCCACATGGATGGACGCAAAGCCTGGAAACTCCTGTAATCAGAAGCTGTCATCCGTATGTAGAGTACATGTAGGTATCCCATTGAAGGATACCAATTGTAATTAGTAATTACCATGTCGATAAATGCATTGGAAATTACTCTTTCAAATCCAACTTGGCCAAAAAGAAGTTCAATTCAACTTTGTCACATGGTGGATTTGCCTTTTTTTTTTGTGATAAACTGAATTGCAATGGATAATAGAATAAACATGATAATACCGAAAAAAAAGACATGACAATATTATTTTTCCATTTTCAGATTTTTTTGCAAGTAATAAATGAAGCTGTGGTTGTAATAGCATGGTTAGAAAATGCGACTATAGATTCATTGCAGCGAAAGAATATTTTTTTAGAAGTAATAATAAAGTAATAGTGCAATAGTATAGTTACCAAATGAGGTACAACTTCATTGTTTGTTTCTCTAATTCCTTTACCCCTTCCCCACTTCTTCAGTCCTACTCCTCTACAAAAAAAAAAAAAAGAAAAAAAAAGTCACATTTATTGTTTCATTAGTATTTAAAATTAGTCTCAATTTAGATATATTTTTCCAAAAAATAACACCTATTATTGTTATTAGTGTCCTCTTTGTATTTAGATAATTTCTTGATTTAAATTCATTTTTCAAGAAATAACACCTAAAAATTGAATTGAGTAATTATTAAAGTTATTAAACCCAGCAAAGGCACCCGATCTTTGAATCACTGGTTCAATCGTAGGTGAGTGGTTGAACTAGAGGATGACTGAAAGAACATTTAAAAATACAACAAATATATTAATTAAAATAGTACATGTAAAGTTTATAAATAAAATGTTTTACATATGAGAGCAATTGCACTATGTAATTCATAGTTCAGATGTATTTAATTTGAATTCAGATAAATAAAATTGAAATTAAATTAAAATTAAAATGATATGGCGGTACATAAAACCGTCAATGTATACAATGATAATATAGGAAAGATTAATCTTTCTTGTTTATATTATTATTTTTTATTTTTTATTTTTAGATTCATTAAATTACACATAAATATCAAGTTGAGTTAACCAAATGATCTATCAATTACACCCCCAAAATTTGTAATCAGGTTGATTGGTGGTTTGATTCAAATTGAAATTTGGATTCAGGGATGTAATAATTTCAGTTTTTAAATGTCAAGAACGAAATTGATTCATTTTAAAAGTGAGGGACGAAAAGAATATTTTTGTGAACTATGAAGGATGAAACCGATCATTTTCTAAAAAAAAAAAAAAAAAGGTGGCTAAATTCTTCTTAATCCCGGCCCGTACCCATTAGACAAATTCAATAGCCAACACTAGACGTCCACTAGGTCGAAGTGTTCATCCCATTCTGCCTCATTCTATATTCACAACCCAGCTGCAGGCCCAACTTCGATAGTTGAACAGACCAAGCTACATCCTTCAAACAAACAGAATCCATCCTAAACATTCAGCCCAATTCCAAAACACCAATAAACTTTGAAACACAGCTATTGTGGTTCTGCAAGGCAAACCGAAAGGAGGAAGAGATATCTACCAACTAGATAAGAGAACAATTGAAGTTCTCCATTGAATGCCAAGTGTCACTATATTGTTAGAGAAAGGAGTTTGTTTTCTGGTTTTTTCGGGTTTTTTTCTACCAAAAAGTAAGAAATGTCTATTTCAGCCATGGTCTTCAAATTCAAAGTCTTAATAGTTCCTTACTATTTAGGGGCTAATTGGTAACAATGGTTTAATTATTTGCATTTGTTCCTTTTGTTTGGTTTTTAATTGATGTGAAAGGTCAATTGAATCCTTTTATGAAAACTAGCTCATTAAATAGTTGCTAACTATTTAAGGTTATTTTTTGTATATTTGAAAATATTTCTTTTATAATTTTCTGATCAAGTGCAAGTAATTGTAGACTATTTGTGGGCCCTTTTATCACATGGCCTGTTTTGAATTAGATTATATGATTAATTATATAATTATATAAATTAATGGAGTTATGTCCGTTAGAAGTAATGTGCTTGCCCGTTAGTATATGACTGATGACTGATGATGAAGTTAGTCAACACCACCTTAATGGTCTTATTAGTCATTGAACTTCCTTCTTCTTGATTTAGCCAGAATTCCCTTCTCCTTCTTTCCTGTCGAATAGCCTTTTTCTTTCTCTCGATTGAATAGGTCTCTATACTATATCGGCCTGCAAAACTTTCAGTTTCTCACCAATTCCTTCAACAACTAAATTGTCCTTCACTTTGATTGCAACCCAGAAAATCCTCCACAAGCACGTGAAGTTTTGTCCTGCCCCAAAAATTAGGTCAGTAAAATTTCTTTTCCCCAAAATCTACGACCCTGCAAAATCTTCGATTTTCTGTCAATTCCTCGAGCAACTAATTGTACTTCCTTTCGATTGCCTCTTAAAAAGTCGCCCAATTCGCGTCAATTCTTCTTTTGCCCCAAAAAATAGCTCACTGAAATCTCTTTTTCCCCAAAATCAGTTCATTTTAGGGATGGCTGCTCTACCGACTTATGCTATGATACAGCTTTCAAAATCTACTATTCCCAGCCCTATATATACTTTTGTTTCTCAGTTTTGCCGGTCTTCAGCAGACGAGCGAAGAAAATCTAGGTATTTTCTATTCTGTGTCTTTTTATTTCGACCTGCAATTTTTTAGTTTGATGAATGTTCTTACCTTCTGTTTATTTATTGCCTTCCGTTAATTAAAGACTGCCATGTCTTTTATATTATGCATAAAAGAATAATTATGATGCTAATTTTTCGATTAGCTTACGTTTACTTTTTCCTCTGTTTTTATATTAATTTCAAATGGTGCCGGACTTTTGCCAACATTCAGGCGAGCAAAGAAAATATAGGTATGTTTCTATTTTCTTGCCTTCTGATTTGAACTACAATTTTTTTCCCACTGTTGTTGCCTCTGTTTATTGCTTTCTCTTAATTATAAGAAACGCGATGTGTTTGATGTTATGCTATGATGGTTTACTTTTCCCTCTGTTTTCAATTTCAAATGTTGCATGATGTTGTTAGGTGTTTATCTATTCAATAATTACATCATTTAGTATCATTGTACTTCGGGTTAGCTGTTTGATCTTAAGGTTGTCATTTTATATATATTAGTTAGTTTTAGCTATTCTAGGATGCTTTGATTCTGTCATTTTGTGTGCCTTTGGTTTAGTATCTTGCTTTGTTTACAGTAAAATTAGATTTTGATGTTCTGTGTTTCAAAATGAAGAAAAAAAGAAAATTTAGTACAGGTTTTAGATTGATAGATGAGATGTTTGATGATTCCCTTGATCTAACAATGTTGGAAAGAAACAAAAAGACAAACTTAAATATGGTGACGGAGCATATGAAGTTTACTCTTGATTCTTCTGTTTCTCAACCATATTCTCCTTTTGTAATCAACTGTGAGAATGACATGCGTGAAAAGCACTCTGTTGAAACATGTGCTTCACAAAAAAACATCGATAGGAATGCAATTCTGCCAAATGACTGCAGAGGTAAAAATGTTTACTTTCCTCCAAAAAATACTGGAGAAGTTCATTATACCTCTGATTCTACTGACAAGCATTGTTTGCCTACAATGAATTCATCTTTAATCAACCTCTGTGATGTTGAACCTGCTGGTTCATCACAAGTGAACTGCAATGAGGAACCATTTGTTATAGAAAATCAGTTTCAGAGTGAACAAGTTGCAAACGTTAAAGGAAAAATTAGTTATTCTGAAATATCAAATCTAGATATGGAACTAGCTAATTATATTCCTCCCCTTTCTGTGAATAGGCATATACCTATAATAGGTAGTACATCTGTTATATCTTATGATAAGAGACCTCTTGAATATTCTGAAATATATCATGAAGAGGTGATAAATAAGAAAGAATATAGGAGACAGACCTACTTTAGATGGAAACAGAAAAAATTGAGAGGAAAATCTAGATCAATTGGTTCTTATGATAAGAGCCCTCTTGAATATTCTGAAATATATCATGGAGAGGTAATAAATACGAAAGAATATAGGAGACTGGCCTATTTTAGATGGAAAAACAAAAGATTGAGAGCAAAATCTAAATCTATTGCTTCTACAAATATAATTGAAAATCGAACAAGCATCACGATTGTGAATGAGTGTTCTTCAGTTGTTGATGTTCAGCGTACTTCTCGATCTCGTTCGAAACATCGCAGATCATCTCTGAAAAAAACTCAGCCAGGTCTATAGTTAATACTTTTAAGTTTTCTAATATCTGTTTTTAAACTAGCATTAAAATCAATTGAATGATTTGACTACTAAGTGCTCTAAAATAATTATATTTTAGGAAGAGGGTGCAAAACAGGAAGAGCTTTGTTGGATATAATTCCTGACAAAGCTGATATCCTACCACGCCAACTAGATTGTCCTCATTGTGGAGCGAAGAAGTTTTTTCTGAGACAGCATATTTTTGTTGCCAAGATGGTGAAGTTGTTCTAGCTCAAAATAAAATTCCAGATATCTTTAAGGAGCTATTGACTTCATCTTCACAAGAGGCACAATCTTTTAGAACTCTTATTAGAACGTATAATAATCATTTTGGATTCACTTCCTTCGGTGTTAAAGCTGATCTGACTCTCTCAAAAAGGAATAAAGGAATTTACACTTTTAGAATTCAAGGACAAATATATCATTTTCTGAATGATTTCAATTCAAGCAATGGTCATAGTAATAATTTACAGTTATATTTCAATGATTTTGAAGCTGAAGTAAGCAATCGATTAGCAGCTTGTTCTAGATTATCTGAAAGTGTGATTAGAAAAATTATGCAAGTTCTTGAGTGTAATCCATATGCAAAATTTTTTTGAAATTTGAGAGAGGTACCTAATTTAGATAACTACTACATTGTGTTAAAAACTCTGCCCGGTGTTGATCAAAGAGTTTATAATCGACCAACAACTTCACAAGTTGCTGGTTTGTGGGTTGAGGGGCAAGAAAATGGAGAAACCGGCAGACGTGATATTAGAGTTCATACCCATAGTGGTGCTTCAAAAAATATACAGTACTATTATGGATGTTATGATCCACTCCAATATCCAATACTTTTTCCTTTTGGTGATCTTGGCTGGCACCAAGGAATACCAAAGAAAGGAGCAAAAGTATATGGAAGAAAGAGGAAAAAAAACAACATGTAGCAGATTTGATTTCCCCTGCAAATGCTGCTACAGCAGAACAATTAATCCAAAATGAAGAATATGGTTAGTATAATAACTATATACCATGATCTTTCATTTTACATATTTATTATTTATTATGATTAGACATTTAATGATGTACTATTATTATTTGCACAGCAATGGAAAGCATACATGAAGATCCAAATTTTGTGTCCCTTCGAGAATATTATTGTTATAAACTTCAGATTAGGGACAATGATGAATCTTGGTTATTACATTTTGCTCGACTTCTACAACAATATATTGTTGATCAATATGTGAAGCTTGAGACACAAAGACTTGACTTCTATAGATTACAACAAGAGGAAATTAGGAGAGAGTTCTTGAAAGGCATAATAGATGCTTTAGGATCAGGTGAGAGTCAAGCATGTAATGTTGGCCAGCGTATCATATTACCACCATCCTTTATTGGAGGGCCAAGAAATATGAGACGTAAATACATGGATGCAATGACATTAGTACAAAAGTATGGTAAACCAGATATATTTCTGACCATGACTTGCAATCCTAATTGGCCAGAAATAAAAGAACAGTTAATAGACAAAGAAGAGGCACAAAACAGACCAGATTTGCTTGCTAGAGTATTTCATGCTAAGTTAGAGCAACTTAAAGATGAACTTTTGAAAAAATGCATCTTTGGTGAAGTGGCAGCTTACACTTATGTCATTGAATACCAAAACGTGGACTGCCACATGCACATTTCTTGCTAATTTTAAAGTCAAAATTCAAGATGTATACCCCTGAAGAATATGATAAAATTGTCTGTGCCGAGATACCAAATAAAGAGAAAAATGAACATCTATATAATTTGGTCATTAAACATATGCTTCATGGACCATGTGGTTCACTTGATCCAACAAATGTATGCATGAGAAAAAATGGAACTTGCAAGAATAATTTTCCTAAAAATTTCTGTGAGGAAACTATCCAAACTCTTAATGCATATCCTGAATATCGAAGGAGAGATGATGGAGTTCAAATTAAGATTAAATCAGCTCTTTTAGATAACAGATGGGTTGTACCATACAATCCATATCTTTTGGCTAAATTTGATTGCCATCTTAATGTTGAAATATGCTCTACAATTAAGGCAGTCAAATACATTTATAAGTATATCTATAAAGGTCATGATAGAACTAGCTTCTCTGTAGTAAATAATAAATCTGATTCAGAAATTGATGAAATTAAACAATATGTATCAGCTAGGTGGGTTTCTCCACCTGAGGCAGCATGGAGAATTTTTAGATTCTGTATGAGTGAAATAAAGCCACCTATTATTCATTTACAATTACATTTGGAGAATTATCAGCCAATGAGTTTCAAAAAAACGGCTAATCTTCAAAATGTTGTCAATAACTATCATTTGAAGAAAACAATGCTCACTGAATTTTTTTACATGAATAGGACAGATAAAGCAGCTCAGGATCTAAATTGTACTTATGTAGAATTTCCTGATCATTTTGTCTGGTTACCTAAGCAAAAATACTGGAAATTGAGAGAAAAAGGTGAATCAATAGGTCGAATAATGACTGCTCATCCTTCTGAAGGAGAACGATACTACTTGAGATTACTCTTATCAAAGGTTCGATGTCCAATTTCATTTGATGACCTAAGAACCTTTAATGGAATTCAAGTAGAAATGTTCCAAGAAGCAGCATTAATTCGAGGCTTGTTACAAAATGATAACAGCCAAGAAATTTGTTTACAAGAAGCCTCACTTTTTCATATGCCCTACGAAATGAGGGGACTCTTTGCAACACTTTTGGTTTATTCTTGCCCTAATGACCCAAAGGCATTGTGGAAAAATTTTGAATCTTCTATGTCAGAAGATTTTGCCAAATGTTCAGCAATGACATCTGCACAAGTGAAAAGAAATGTCTTGCAACAAATTGATGGATTTTTGCAATCGATGGGAAAAAGTATACATTCGTATAATTTGATTCCCACTGGATTCTCTTATGAAAATATAGAGAATGAAACTCGAGAATTAAGAGCAGAAAGAAACATTATCATTTCAGAAATTGACTTAAATTCAATTGAGCTACTCAATGAAAAACAGAAAAAAGCATTTGTAGTCATATCTGAGAGAATTTACTCAGATAGACCTGGTGTTTTTTTCATTGATGGCCCAGGTGGTACTGGAAAAACATTTCTGTATAGAGCTTTGTTAGCTGATGTTAGATCTAAAGGCTATCTTGCTCTTGCTACAGCTACATCAGGAATTGCAGCTTCCATTTTACCAGGTGGAAGGACTGCACATTCCAGATTTAAAATTCCAATAGATATCTTTGATGGTGCAACATGTCGGGTCAGTAAACAAACTTCTTTAGCTGCAATGATCAAAGAAGCAAAACTCATAATCTGGGATGAAGCACCAATGGCTAAAAAGGCAGCAATTGAAGCTTTAGATAATCTTTTAAGAAATTTAATGAATTCAGAAGAAATATTTGGCGGAAAGGTAGTTGTACTTGGTGGAGATTTTAGACAAACAATGCCAGTTGTTAGAAAGGGAACAAAAACTGAAATGATAAATGCATGTTTGATAAATTCTCCATTATGGCACAAACTAGAGAAATTGCAATTAACAGAGAACATGAGAGCAAAATTAGATCCTTCATTCACGCAGTTTCTTTTAAAAATTGGAGATGGAACACAAGAAACAGATGAGAATGACATAGTAAAACTTCCATCTTCAATTATAGTTAACTATAATAATGAGACTGATGCAATTGAAAAGCTAATCAATATTGTGTATCCTGAATTTAAAGATCCTTCAAAGAAACTGCATTGCTCACAAAATAGAGCAATTCTAACTACAAAGAATAACTTTGTAGATGAAATAAATGATCAATTGATCAAAAAAATTCCAGGAGATTTGACTGAGTACCTAAGCTATGATGAAACACTGAATGAAAATCATCAATCTGAATATATTGATCTTCTGAATACTCTTACACCTAGCAATTTACCTCCACATAAGCTATTGTTAAAATCCAATGCCCCAATAATTCTTTTAAGAAATCTTGATCCTACTGAAGGATTATGCAATGGAACTAGACTGATAATAAAGAGTTTGAGCAAGAATGTTATTTGTGCTAAAATTGCAGTTGTTGATTTTTGTGGCAAAGAAGTTTTTATACATAGAATTTCCTTGCAGCCACCAAGTGATGAACAATATCCAGTTCCATATAAGAGAACACAATTTCCAATTCGTTTGTGCTTTGCAATGACAATAAATAAAGCACAAGGCCAAACTTTAGATTTTGTTGGTATTTATTTGAAAGAACCTGTGTTTTCACATGGCCAATTATATGTTGCACTTTCAAGAGCCAAAACAGCTTCGGCTGTAAAAGTACTTATTAGGCCAGCTTATTTTGATGAATCATGCACTGATCATACTAAAAATATAGTATATAAAGAAGTTCTTGAAGCTTCCCAGATTACATTATCAGGTTTTAATATTCATGGCCTGTTTTGTTTTCAACTTTATTATTTTGTTTAATTCACTATCTAATTTCTCTACGAATACAGGCCATCATACCTAGACATATATCTTCAGTACTAGACATTCAGAAAGGAGCAGAAAAGTGGACTGTTCTAGCCCAAGTTGTTCACAGAAGCCATGGTCAATTAACTCGTGAAGTTCCACCTAGGCGAATTATGCGCTTTCTGCTCACAGATTCTGAGGTCAGCAAGTACTTTCCTATTTCTCTGCTCATTAATTAAATTCATAGATGAGAACATTTCAGATTCTATATACGAACATTTCATGATTTGCCTCTTCATTACCACATGGTTGATACTTTCTGAAGCTGAGAATAAGGATGATTAGCACCACTTTTGACATAGTAATCAGTGAATTTAGAGCTCTGATATCTTACTTATATCAGCCTACTCCTGAAGGGAATCTTGCTGTTCATTAAAATTTTCTATCCAGCTAGCAAGTAGGCTTTGTTGGTCCAGAAGAAAAAGAAGAATGTTCTCAATCTGTGACACCAAAAAAAAAAGAGTGAATGAGAAGTCAATTTTCAAACTTATACCAAAAAATTTTACCTTATACTGAAGTTATTCTTGCATTACAAACCTTTGTTATGAGTATATCACAAACATATACATATGGAATTCCAGTTTACCCTGTTACATTATTGCTTATTACATCTCACAAAAGACACACACACTAAAGAGATAATGGAATTGTAAAAGCTTAAGGGGAGAAAAAATGAATATTTCTGCTGGTCATCAAGACAGGCTGTAGTAGACAGCATGTGGGAGTGTAATATGTTAATTCTCTAAATTTACACAGGACTAATGAACTGCAATAATTGACATACTTATGGCAGTTAACATTTTCATCTATACAAACCATAGTTTCATCTGCTGATATCAGAACTATAGTTTCATTACAAGTGAATACTCGCCTAACTATTAAAGTATTCATTCCTATAATTTTAATTTCTGTGTCATAAATATAATGTTAGCCATCAACATGATAGTTATAGCTATAACTCATAATATATATAAAACTAACTTTTCCTAATCCTAATCAGGGAACAAAAGTTTGTCTGCTGATTACATTTGCTTAAGAAAAAACCCTTAGTATTCATGTAAGTTTCTAATATAAAACATGCCTGGCTTCATCTTATGAGTTTAAAGCAAACACATTATTGTGCTTGCTGGAAAAGACCAAAGCCTGGTCAATGATCATAATTTCTTGGTGAATTGTTTTGTTTCTCTCCCTATTGAATAGATAGGTTATGTCTTCATCTGCAAATGATCTGCAAGTAGTTGAACATGAATGACTTTGAATCAATAAGATTGGTGTTGTTGAATCTTTGTTCTATAGCACTTGCTATAGTGTTCAATATATTATGTTGCTCTATCTGCATATCCACAAATACAACTTATAAGCCAGGGATCCATTTCATTTGGAGGATGACCATCATCATAGTCATACAAATGAAATTCCATAAGAATGATAATAAAAATCCAATTAGTGTTAAATAGTTCTATAAGAGTAAAAATAAAAATTCAGAATTATGCTTGAAGCTTGAAGAGATTATTTATGAACATCTCTGAAAGGGGTAGGATAATGCAGTACCAGTAATTCCACAACAGCATAAAATCAGAAGATTGACTTGGGATCTTGCCATTCATGATTTGTTTCTCAACTGTTTCAATAACCTTCTGCTTACTTTGTGCATGAAATAGGTAATTAATTCTTATCTGAGTTTAGATGATATTTGTTACAACCAAAGTTACTGGGAACTAACTTAGTGAACATACATACTATCATAGCACAGCTATAGCTTCATTGTCAGTGTAATACATACAAAACTGACTTTTTGTAATCCTAATCAGGGAACAAAAGTTTCTGTTGTCACCTATGAACAACACATCAAAGTCTTCAGTAAATTTCTCCAGCCTTATCAAAGGTATTATGTTTCCAATGCCATTGTCGTTCCTGCTGACCCAACATACAGAGTTGGGACCTATGAATGCTCCTGGATTTTGAACTACAAGACTTTGATTGAAAACTATGCTGAACCTGTGCCACCTATGTTGCCTTGCATATTTGAGCTGACAAACTTCTCTGATCTGCACAAATATGCTGATTCAGATAATCTTTGCAGTAATTTTTCTTACATTATTTTTCTCTTTACTTCACAATCATTTGATATTTTATTGATTCCTTACATTCATATCAATACTTTTATTTCAGATATTAGAGGCTTTGTGATTCAGGCATTACCAGTAAAACAGACAGATCCAGATTCTTCTTCTAGAGACATTATAGTAGTCAATGAAGAGTAAATCAAATCTGAAAACTATCTTCTTATTAAGTCATTTTAGATTAATGATAGTAGTTACAGCTTTTTGTTATACCTGACAGGAAGAAACTGATGCTTATGACTCTCTGGAATGAATTTGAATATGATGAAGGGAGCAAAATAGCAGACATGATTAGCACTGCCCCTCTAATCATAGCTCTACGTGTTAAAGTGACCACATTCAATAGTAAATTTTTCATTATGCATTATGATTTCTTTACTGTGTGTCTTTTAAGTACTTGATGTGTTCTACTACTAAAACATTTCATCATTTTTACAGCTTTGTCATTCACTACTAGGTACTTATCTGGAATTCTGATAAATCCTCCACTCCCAGATGACCTGTCTTTCAGGGAATGGTAAGTATAGTTTTCTTTTTAGTTTTTTCCATAAATAATCAAGTTATTTTATTGATAAATTTTTTATTTGTGTTTTAAACATAATCATTCAGGTTCAGCTTGAACAAGGAAGAAATCAGGAATTTGCTTGATGCAAAAACATACAATGATGCAAGCTGTTTACTTCCTCCTCCAAATGAAGAAGATATCAAAGCAATCAGCAATTTTCAGGCATCATTTCCAGTTGTAAGTGCCATATTATTATTCTAAAATTTTGCTTAAATATAACTATTTTGTGTCTAATTCACATTCAAATACCATTCATGGTTGCCTGCCTCAGCAAAAGGCAGCTTGGGTGCAAGGAACTGTCAAACTTGCATATGGATTCACCAAATATTGGACTACAGCTTGTGCGAATTGTCACAAAATTGTGAATGCTGACATTGACTGGATCATCCACTGTCCTTCATGTAAACAACAAAGTGAAGTTGAACTCAGGTTAGATCATTAACTTATGCTTCTAAATTAAACATTATTCGCATTTGTTACCATATATTAATCTTAATTCCTCCACTCAATTAAAGGGCTCGCATTCCAATTATATTAACTGATGCTTCGAGCTCAATACATTGCATTATATCTGGAGAAGATGCTGAAAAATTGATTGAGTTCACTCCATTGCAGCTTAAGCAAGCACAAGAAGATGTAAGTATGAATTTTCTGTCTTATATTCAGCCATAAATACAAATATACATAGAAAGGAATTCACTGAACCTAACTAAAAAAATTTTTTAGTGCAGGGCTTTCAAATAGATACTGAACTTAATGATGCCTTGAAAAAGTACACAGTAGTCTGTTTTCTGAAATCCTATGTGACTCCTTTCCAAGGTCAACTGCAGAGAAAGAATACTGTCATTAAGGCTTATACTGCAGCTGAACTATCACACCGTCCCCTTCCACTGGAACTTCCAGAAAACACTCAAGTTTCTTCTGCACTTGGCAGCTCATCAGCAAGGCATGCAGAAACATTATCAAAGGATCAATTGTTCACACCAAGCACAAAATTGGTACTTGAAGAAATTGCTGGAGCCAGTTCTTACAAAGACAGCCAGACATCTGCAACCAGTGGAGCAAAAAGAAGCCATGAGTTTCCAGAAGATTTACCAGCAGACACACATGCTAAACAACCAACAAAGGCTCCTGAAGAGTTTGCCAAAAAACCTGCAAACCGTATGGTCCACCTGCAAATATCAAAGACAGTCCAGCCAAGAAAGCTAAAGCAAAGGAAGACTGATATGGCCTATTTCTGTACTTTTGTTAAATCTTTTGTTCATTGCCTTCATCCTTGCCTCCATTGCTAAGACAATATCTTTTGAATTATATTATGATCCATTATTCTTTTGACTTAAAAAGTAATGGATCCTAATATACCTATTAATAGTTTAACCACCAATGCTGTACTTCAATAGGCAATGAAGTTTATTTAAGCCTCCTAATATGTAATTGTGGCTAGCACCCAAGTATCTATTCTACTAAGACATGAATGATTGAGTTTATGTAATGTATTATTGTGATTTGCATAGTATTTACCTCTTCAGCCTATATATACATTATGATCTTTTAGGAAATTATCCTCATTAGTCATACCAGTGGGTAGGCCGCTGCATAGCGCGGCCAGACCCATGCTAGTACAATTACTAAAAGTTTGAATTCGGGTGAATGGACACATATTTATTGGAATGAAATACTGTTGTTGATTTAAAAAAAATTTTGAGTGAAAAACACATATTTTATTTAAATGCTCAGAGGTCCTCTAACATTTTATTTGCACATATTGCTAATTACTGGACAGTCTATAAGTACTTAAATGTGAATGTTGACTGAAAACAAGGTATTTTGGTTTTAACTTTACGTGGCAATTATTTCATTTAAAAGAGTTATCCTATATGATAATCTTTAAATGCAATAAAATGTTTTGATTCCTAATGTCCTCAATTTTGTAGTAGGCTTGTACATGAATAGAATGAAATTGAACAAGTTTTAGTTTCCTGTACCCGTTATATTATATTTCCTTTTCTTTGGTCATTTACAACTATGCACACCGATAGTAATTTTTCTTTCTTTGAATCTTATTTTACATAATCGCAACCCTTTTAAAGGATCAATTTTGAATTTTGCAATTAATGCATTGATATCAATTAATGTGGATGCAGTTGAATCTTTAAAAATATATAGAAGTAGTCAATAATAATTCTTTCTTTGAGTTCAAAATATTGCATTCAATTTGTTGAATGTTAATTTTATTATTTGAAAATAAAAATTGGATGATCTTTCTATTATTTATTAACTCTATATATTTTTAATACATTTTTACTTTAGTATTTTCAAAAAATACCCATGGATGCCCAAATCCATAAGGGTCTGGATATGAATTTACTTTTTGAGACCCAAAAGGGTCTGGATCTGGATCTGGGTCTAACTAAATTAAATGGGTCTGGATTTGGATCAAAGGGATCCAACCCAAACCCTATCCATTGACATACCTAAATATCTCAGAATCATGTGCTGCAGCTCCTGTTGCCATGGAAACACCACGAAATTAATATAAAAAAGTTCTATTGGGCTGCAACAAGTAGTACTATAGCATGAATACACAATGATAAATATTTCATCCATAATAAACAATTTGAGAAAATGCCATCCATGCATGAAAAAATTCTTTAATAAATTAATAAATATGAGATGTAACACGTTCCCATTTAATATTAAAAAATGATTTAATTCTTATTCAAAAATTAATAGTAATTTTTCTTTCTATGAATCTTATTTTACATAATCGCAACCCTTTTAAAGGATCAATTTTGGATTTTGCAATTAATGCATTGATATCAATTAGATTTTGAAAGGGCATTTTGTCTCCATATACCCCTATGAGAAAAAAATCCAATTTAATACTTTGAACTCCAATTCAAGTTAGAATTTACTAAACACCGAACTCAAACTTAGAATCTTCTGAAAATCTTGTTGGTAGCTTGCCCGACCGGTTTAACTCAATAACAAAAGCAATTGGCCATTATATACTACTCGAAAATAAGAATGAATAGTTTTCAACCCATAATAGGAAGCACGGAAAGTAGAGGAGCGTTTCCTTGTACTACAATGAAATTGCAGAGACAGGAAACAGTTCAGAAATTCTATATTAAATTGCTAATCTCTTGTCCCAATTATAGTAAACTTCGGATACAGTTCATAATTGTAAAGAAACTACTAGTAACGCTTCCAATTTTTTCTTAACTTCCAAGTCTATAAAACCTATATATACTAGTTATAAACCAACATAAACTTTTTTCTACTTCTCTCACATCTCCACGGAACTCAAGATTCTGAGAATTATACAACTTTTCTGTGATCGTTCCTTTTTCCTTCCAAAATTTTGGAAAGGGACATTACAATGCTTCCATATGGAACTCAACCACGATGGTTAGAACATTTGCTTCAAGTAGGATTCTATGAAGACATTGATACTTGTAGCGTTCAAACCCATCGGTGGAAAACAGTTTTCTGTAAAACATGTATGGATGGGCCAATTTGTGATAAATGTTGTTGGACAAATTCTCACAAAAATCATGATATTCTGCGGGTACGTTTAGTTTTTATTTCAACATGCATGCATGTGTATTTATTTAATTTTTGTTTGGGTCTGGTTTGGAATAAACTTTTACTTATCATGTATTAGGTTTGCAAAGCATCTCATCGAGTAGCTGTACCAAAAGAGGACATAACAAAAGATATGGATGTTGATGGCATTCAGCCCTTCATAATTAACTTCAAATTGATTTTCTTTTTGCATGAAAAACTTAACAAGTCAGTGCAAAATTGTCCGAAGTGTCAGATATGTCAAGGATATATCAAGGATCCAACTTATAGGTTTTGTTCAATCGCCTGCAAAGTAAGATTTTTTCCCCTTTTCTTTTTTGAGATTTTATCTTAGGCCTCAGTTGTGTTAAATTTACTTATACATAACTTATGTTCATTTATAGGTTAAATCAGTTCAAGGAATCAATGGCAAAGTTGATCTGCAACCAAGTCATGGCCTGGAAGTCCAGCAGTTTCGTCCAATTAGAAGGCAAGGGAGAAAAGGAGTACCTCGTAGATCACCACTCAAATAATGGATAGATATTAAGTTTTTATGGTTATTGAACTCTCTAATTTACATGTATTTAGGCAGATCCACTAGAAAAAAGAAAATTAGTTGCTAATTTTATCTACTATTTCATTGGTTTCGCCCGTTTAAGCACAGGCAGCTTACTTTAAGTCATATTTTGAGTGCATATTCTAGTCTGGCTAGTCAAGAAAAGGTACAAATTGCCTTAAATTGCCCTTTGGTTTAGGGTTTCAACGAAAAAACCTCCTTGTGATTTTTAAAGTACCTTTTAGCTTCTTATGTGAAATTGTTATATTCAATTTTTTTGGGTTCAAAATTCAAGAACAACGTATATACCATCAGGATAGAAGAAGATGATGAGTTTGTTTGGAAGGCGCCATTGTTTGGGTAGGAAGGACTAGAAGTTTGCACGTGCAACCTTTTGGGGTGAATTTCATGATTTAGATTTGGCCAAAATTGTGAACTTTGAGAATGTGAATTTCCAATTTTCGGGTTCCAGATTTTAAAGTTTTGATGTAATCGTGAGTTTTACACTAATTCAATGATAATTCATGTTTATATCAAAATTATTCCGGTTTACATTGCAAACTGGACAGAATTGAAATGGGAGAGGTCCCATCTCTCCCAATTTTCATGCGATAGTTGGAGGTCCTTAAAGTGGTTTTCTTCATTCATACGTACACATTGGTAAAATTATTGTTTGTGTGCAATAGCCATGGCGGCCATTAAACACGGTTGGGTACTATTATCACCAACAATTGTTCATGTACCACATTCGAGTGGGATACATGGGGATGTTGGCTTATGAAATTGCTTGAAAGTACGGATTGAGGCAATTGAGGGGCATGGCTGGCTAAGAATGTCATATTCTCACAGCTAGCCTGTTTAGCTATCTTTATTGTTCTCATTTGCATCACAGAAAGCAGTGGCGGATTTAAGGTGGGGCACGGGCCCCACTCTCCCTTTAAATTCCTATAATACTTATACAATTTCGAAGACATGGTAGAGAATATAGTGTTAAATTGGGAGTGCCCCACTCCCCAATTTCATCTTTTTTGTTTTTGTCTTTGCTCACGAGGTTGACATGGTCTCCACTCCCCAATTTCCCTTCCCTCCTCTAGTCCTCTATTCCCTCCCCCCCCAACACAACCGACAGCCACTCTACCAAGTACCTAGCCACTCTTTCTCTTGATCATCTCATCCAATCATATTATTCACTTCCTTTGTCCCCACTTCCCAATTTCCCTTCCCTCCTCTAGTCCCCTATTTTTCCCCCCACAACCGAGAGTCACTCTTCCTTCCACAACCAAGTAGCTAGTTACTCTTTCTTTTGATCACTTCATCCAATCATATCAATCATTTTCTTTGTCCCCACTTCCCAATTTTCCTTCTCTCCTCTGGTCCCCTATTTTCCTCTCACAACCGAGAGCGATTCTTACTTCCAAATCAAGTTAGTTACTCTTTCTCTTAATCACTTCATCCGATTCAAATATTGTAGCAGAATCAGTTGATCTCCGGGGTCCACCACCATTGCAACTCTTTTCTAAACTTCTTACCAACTTTAGGAGATCATCAAAATCAGGTTCTAAACAATTACTTCTTATTATTATTATTTGAATTTGTTTGCAAATATATTTCTAGAGCATGAGACTATTACTGTTTTAAAGAAATTTGAAAACTGATTAGTTAATATAATAACTAATAAATGGATTATTTGATAAATATTTTAACTTGTGAAATGGTGCTTTTATGGATTTATAATTTATTTTTTATTTGCCTTGATTAGTTTCTTATATTGGAGTTAATGTAATGATGAATAGAGGGTCATTTGACATATATTTTAACTTTCAAATTATTCTTGTATGGATCCTTTTGTCTAATTAACATGATTAGGTTCATATGTTGCGATTAATGATTTGATCTAGTAATGAATAAATAAGTCATTTAATAAATAACTTTAACTTGTGAAATAGTTATTGGATAGATTTTATTGTCTATTTAATATTTTAATTTCATTAGTATCTTATATATTGATTTTAATTTCTTTAGCTGCGGGAGATATTTCAAGAGGAAGTCAATGGAAAAAGAGTCATCTAATAAAGAAGAAGCCAAGGATAATGAAAATGCAATAAATGACAATAAAAAAAAGATGCTTGGGGATTAATTTAGATGAATTACCTGTAGATCCAGCCCAAAGGAAAAAAATTGGGGATTATCATCCAAACCTTCAAGATGAAATTCGGAGATATTACTTACAAAAGGGACCATGTCAACCTCTTGAGCATGTTTTTCCACAATAAAAGATAGGAAAAAAGATACGTCGATTTCTTCGGGGCTGGTTTGATGATTACAAGAATTGGTTAGAATATAGTCTTGAAAAAGATGCCGCTTGTTGCTTATGCTGTTATCTATATAGACCAGATGTGGGCGAACAATCTGGTGGTGATAGTTTCATTAAGGAAGGATTCACAAATTGGAAAAAAAAAGGATAGATTTGATGTTCATGTTGGTGGTCCTAATAACGCACACAATCTGAGTTGGAGTAAATGTCAAAGTTTGTTAAATCAAATCAGCACATCAAAGGGGCATTTTTTAAGCAATTAGAGAAAATGAAGGTTGAGTGTCGGACTCATTTATTAGTTTCAATAGATTGTGCTAGATTTCTCCTACGCCAAGGTTTGGCATTTCATGGTCATGATGAATCTGATATCTTTGAAAATCAAGGAAATTTTCTTGAACTTTTGCACTTCCTTGCGGGTCATAATGATGATATAAAAAAGGTTGTTCTTGAAAATGCCCCTAAAAATCTCAAACTCATTGCTCCAGATATTCAAAAGGATATTTCAAATGCTTTGGCAAGTGAGACTACAAGTATTATTGTAAATGCCATTGGACACAAATTGTTTGCTATTTTATGTGATGAATCTCGTGATGCATCAACAAAGGAGCAATTAACAATTGTTATACGTTACGTGGATTCACATGGATATGTGATTGAGCGTTTTCTTGGCATTCTACATGTAAGAGATACTACTGCTCTTTCACTTAAGAAAGCAATTGATGTATTATTTTCAAAGCATGGTTTGAGCATGTCACAAATCCATGGTCAAGGTTATGATGGTGCTAGTAACATGCGAGGTGAATATAATGGTTTAAAAACTTTGATCCTGAAGGAAAATTTTGCATTTTATATTCATTGTTTTGCACATCAGCTTCTGCAAAGAAACATGTCCAAGTTGGCCAAGTCTCTTCTATGTATAATACACTGTCTACCTTAGTGCATGTTCTTGAAGGTTCATCTCAAAGACAAGAAATTCTTAGAGAACAACGACTTAAGAAAGCGTTGACGATCTAATGACTGGAGAACTTGTGAGTGGTCGGGGCTTAAATCAAGAAACTAGCCTTCAAAGAGCTTGTGATACACGTTGGGGTTCACATTTTGGCTCGTTGTTGAAGTTGGTTCTTATTTATGATTCTGTAATAGATGTTCTTATGATACTTGAAAATGATGGTCTTGTGGAGCAAAGAGGTCAAGCATATGCACTTCTTAATTCTTTGCAATCTTTTGAATTTGCATTTATTTTACACTTGATGAAGAAAATCATGGGAATAACGAATGCACTATCTGAAGCATTACAAAGGAAGGATCAAGATTTTGCGAATGTAATGGGTCTAGTCAAGGTTTCCAAGCAACAATTACAAGCTACTAGGGAATATGGATGGGATTTTTTACTTGATGAAGTTTGTTTGTTTTGTGAAAAACATGAGATCATCATTCCTAAAATGGATGAAATATTCATTAGTAGTGGGAGACCTCGAAGAAAAGTTCAGCAAATTACAAACCATCACCACTATCGAGTCGAGCTATTTTGTGCAGTGATAGATTTACAACTCCAAGAACTCAACAATCGTTTCAATTAATGAAATCAATATGGAGTTGCTTCTTTGCATGGCATGCTTGAACCCAAGTGATTCCTTTGCAGCATTTGATAAGATAAAGTTGATTCGTCTTGCAGAACATTATCCTTGTGAGTTTTCTAAGTTGGATATTCTTGCACTTGACACTTAATTGGATACTTATATTAATGACTTGAAATCAGCTAAGGAATTTCTAGATTTAGGGAAAATCTCTGATCTAGCTCAAAAGTTAGTGGAGACTAAGAGAGATATTGTGTATCCATTGGTTTATATGCTCCTAAAGTTGGCTTTGATTTTGCCTGTTGCTACAGCTACCGTAAAAAGGGCTTTTTCAGCTATGAATATAGTGAAAAATCGGTTACGAAATAGAATGGGAGACACTTGGATGAATGATTGTTTAGTTACTTACATTGAGAAAAATATACTTCGTGAAGTTCAAAATGAGAAGGTTGTAAACCGTTATCAAAATATGAAAACTTACCGTGAGCAATTGTAAATAGTTTAGTTTGTTTATGAAATAAAATTATTATTACATTAATAATTTTGAGTTTGTCTTTTTATTTTTTTCATGGAATATATACTTCATTTGTACTTGTTGGTGATTTTTTTTTTTTTTTTGCTTAAAAAACTAAAAAAAGAGTAGGTAAATAATTATAGTATTACTTTTGCCCCCACTAAGAATTTTTTCTGGCTCCGCCACTAACAGAAAGGAAAAGGTTGAAAGGGGATCCACTAAATTTCAATGTCTTGAACATCACTTTGGAAGTTATAGGGTACTTGCTATAGATTATATATCTTTCATAGAGTGTATATTGGACTTTAAAAGCCAACCACTTCGTATTAAATTAAGCTTGATTGACAGCCTCCACAATCAAGTGAATGATAGAATTTTTGTCTTTTAACGCCATAAATATACTGTTGCTAGCATTTGACCATGCTATGCGTGAGCTTTTATTTGAATTATAATAATAATAATTATTATTATTTAAAATAGTTATATGCAAAAAAGGCTAAAAATTCAAAAGAATTTTATTTCAGCATAACTTATTTTAAAATGTCGTACTAAATATATATTATGGGTAGATTTTGATCATCCACATTGACCTAATTAAATTAGATATAAATTAAACTTAATCATTAGTGGGTGTTAAATAGGTAAGTTTAAATCATTTCTAATCTAATAACTATATTCTAATATTTGTAAAGACGTGTTTAGCTTTCCTTACCTTTTCTTTAATTTTTATTTTTTTTCATTTTTTTTATCATACTTCCTTCTTCTATTCTGTAAAAGTTTAACAAACTCTTCGAATGTTAATTGATTTCTTGTATTAACATCTATATATTTTTTAGATTCTTGTAAAAGTGGCAATAGTTGAACTTACTATAATCACCATTTTTTGTTCCTCTGTGCAATTTTTTTTTATTTTGCTGTTTATTCAAGTAAAATTTCACTTACTTTTTTGGTGTTTTTTACAAACATCCATC
This sequence comes from Coffea eugenioides, assembly GCF_003713205.1. Taxonomy (NCBI): domain Eukaryota; kingdom Viridiplantae; phylum Streptophyta; class Magnoliopsida; order Gentianales; family Rubiaceae; genus Coffea; species Coffea eugenioides. The sequence goes on from NC_040040.1 coordinate 49,768,143, forward strand.
AAAAATAGGTTTTGAATCAAATTTTGGTCTAAAAATCATCCTAAAATACTCCCAAAGACAACCATCTAAATACAATCTATTGATTTAAATTCATATATTAATTTTTTAAATGCACTTTTTGATATACATGTGTTGTACGAAAAATTGTCCAGATGCTTGTAAAATATCAATATAGAATTTATTTTAAGTGCAAATGAAATGTTAAAATTAATTTATATACTAAAAGTTTAATGTTAGAGTATAAAGTCCAACACTAAAATATAGAATATAGGAAAAACAAATCTACTGAAGTGTCTTAAGCTCACTAACTACAAAAAGAAAAAAGAATTGAAGAAAACAAATTTCTTTAATTAGCTTATAATAGTGTTATTGGCTACCATTATTCACCATTAATATGTATGTATCAAATTTTTTATTCTACGGATATTTGAATTATAAAATAAAGAAATTCAATGAGTCAAGAAGCTTTTTTAAGGAGGAAAACATATTTACATACTTAAGTCAAAATTATCAGAAAAAAGGTTTGGAATTTTCCTAATATGCTCTGTTACATTTAACTTTAGTGTTGCCAAATTAAATAGTTTGGAATATTGTTATTTCCTTTTTGGTTATGGTGATTTATATAATTTTTGAATTATAGTCATGTATAAGTTTGGTAAGTTTTAAATTGAAATTGTATGTTAGGTTTTATTTAGTTAATTGACTTTAGGAATGTTGCTAATTGATAAATTCAATGTGGTAAGTGTATAATCTTAACATTAAATGTTGCTTTATCTAATTAAAATAAATCAAAAGTCTAAGAGAAAAGGATAGGAAGTTGGGAGATCCCTAAGAGATCGAATTTGAAAAGTTGTCTTCAAATATGTAGATATATAGACTAATCAAAAAATGACTACAATATTTTATATATTTAAATTAAAAAGAACATTGATTCCTACCCTTAATCCAATTTTAAAGATAGAAATTCTCTTTGGCCTATTTTCTTTTTGAGTAAATTTTATATACACTATCAAAGTTAGATACATGACACATAAACAAAATTTGAAATTCAAATTTAAATTTAGTTGAACGAGAAAGGCATCCAATACCAAAATGGATATGAGTATATCCCTGCTACTTCCATTGTCTTGGAAAATCAGGAGACCCAATGTTTACCATTGATAACATCTCTCCATCCAATTGGACAAGGAGATTTCAAGAATTCCAAGCATGGATGTCTACAAACATCAATGGTATATCTACTGTCAGTGTATAAAAAATTAATTTTCATATTTTTTGAATTTGATAAAAATAGAGAAAATCGGTGCATCTACTTTAAAAAAGTAAACTTTTTTTTTGCTAATTAATGTTTATTCCAAGCAAATTTCTTGCTTAGAAAATTAAAATGGATATGAATGTGGGTAATATCTGTAAAAAGTTTACCTACAAATTTTGTCTCACGAGTCACGAGTGGGTAATGAAATTAAAGCTGCTCAGTCTTTTGGCAGTGCCTGTGGAAATGTGGGCTTCTCTTTTTTTTTTTTTTTTCAGAAACGATAGAAATTTTATTTCATGAAACAAGGAAGTAACACTACATGGTGTGAGAAGGGCTCAAATTTTGACTTTACAAAAGTGGACTAGGCCACTGAGGAGCTTTGAGTTCCTCATCAAAGTGTATGCATAGCTAATCTACTCAGTTTAGCACTGAGTCTATTCATTTCAACAGGCAAGCTATCAAATGAGCATTTCCTAAACATTGAGCAAAGATCTTTTATGTCCTCCAGGTGAGTTGCCAGCCTTTGGTTGCTAGAAGCTTGATACCGTATCATATTTAGGACCTGAGTGCATGGCGTTTGGATCTTGATATGCTGCCACCCTTTCCCCTTTAGCTTACAAAGTGCCAGTTTGATGGCCAAAAGATTATCCAGCACTGCTGATCCAGTGCTTCTCTCATTCAGCATCCAAGCTTCACATTTCTGGCACAGATTGTTTTCTGTTGTAACTCCAATTCCCATATTTTGCCCTTCTACGTGTTGCCCCACCTCAACGCTAATGTTCAGCAAGTTATCATCCTCCCCCACCCTTTCCTCCTCATCTTGAGCTATTTCTGTTTCTGAGATGCTCATTCGATGTTCTATCTGTTGTGATTGGTGATACTCCTCCCAGTCCTTGGTTGCTTTCCTGATGACTTCCATTGGATGTCTATTCTTGCCTTCGAATTCAACTTCATTCCTGACTTTCCAGATCTGCCAAAGAATTTCCACTGTTAAGGTTATGTGTTCTCTTCCATCCTTTCGCGTCTGCACTTCCATTAACATACTCCACCATCTTCTAAAATCAGCAGTGTGCTCCGTAAGTCCATCCCACTGGAGGGGTGCCATCCGCCATATCATTTGTGCTTGTTTACACTGAAAGAATCTGTGTTCCATTGTTTCACTATTTTCCCCACATAGCTTGCAGATTATATCACCATTTCCTGTTCGTTTATGTACTGCTTCCCTACTTGGCAAGGCTTGGTTCAGGCATTTCCATACAATCAGCTTTTGTTTGTGCTTTATCTTCATCTTCCACAGCTGTTTCCAGACTTTCCCACTTCCTCCTTCCCAACTTGTCTCTCCCTTAGCTTTGTGGAAATGTGGGCTTCTCAACAGGATGTAGTTGTAAGAAGCAGCTGAGCCTGATCCAAATTGTCAAGATAAGTGGTTTGGAATGCAGGAAAATGGAGTGATGAGGGCAAATTAATTCTTATTGTGGCTATGTTCTTTGGACGACTCCTCAAGAAGTTCCACATGGATGGACGCAAAGCCTGGAAACTCCAGTAATCAGAAGCTGTCATCCGTATGTAGAGTACATGTAGGTATCCCATTGAAGGATACTAATTGTAATTAGTAATTACCATGTCGATAAATGCATTGGAAATTACTCTTTCAAATCCAACTTGGCCAAAAAGAAGTTCAATTCAACTTTGTCACATGGTGGATTTGCCTTTTTTTTTTTTGTGATAAACTGAATTGCAAGGGATAATAGAATAAACATGATAATACTGAAAAAAAAGACATGACAATATTATTTTTCCATTTTCAGATTTTTTTGCAAGTAATAAATGAAGCTGTGGTTGTAATAGCATGGTTAGAAAATGCGACTATAGATTCATTGCAGCGAAAGAATATTTTTTTAGAAGTAATAATAAAGTAATAGTGCAACAGTATAGTTACCAAATGAGGTACAACGTCATTGTTTGTTTGTCTAATTCCTTTACCCCCTCCCCACTTCTGCAGTCCTACTCCTCTACAAAAAATATGAAAAATAAAAAAAAGTCACATTTAATGTTTCATTAGTATTTAAAATTAGTCTCAATTTAGATATATTTTTCCAAAAAATGACACCTATTATTGTTCTTAGTGTCCTCTTTGTATTTAGATAGTTTCTTGATTTAAATTCATTTTTCAAGAACTAACACCTAATAATCGAATTGAGTAATTATTAAAGTTATTAAACCCAGCAAAGGCACCCCGTCTTTGAATCACTGGTTCAATCGTAGGTGAGTGGTTGAACTAGAGGATGACTGAAAGAACATTTCAAAATACAACAAATATATTAATTAATATAGTACATGTAAAGTTTATAAATAAAATGCTTTACATATTAGAGCAATTGCACTATGTAATTCATAGTTCAGATGTATTTAATTTGAATTCAGATAAATAAAATTGATTTGAAGAGATAACTTTCAATGAGTGATAATTTTGCTGTGTTTCTACACGTTATTGCTTTAATATCTAATTTTATTGTGTTAGTACATGTATCATAAAAGTTACTATCTCAAAAAAAAAAAAGGAAAATGATCTGTTTCATCCCTCACATTTTGCAAAAATATTCTTTTCGTCCCTCACTTTTAAAATAAACAAATTCGTCCCTGATATTTAAAAATTAAAGCTATTACATCCATGAACTTAATTTTCAATCTGAATCAAACCATCCAATAACCCAGTAATAAATTTCGGAAATAGAATTGATAGATCAATCGGTCAATTTCATCATATTCACATGACATTTATTAAACCAAAAAAATAAAAATTATAAAATAAAAGGTCATTCTTTGTCTTGGAATAATAGAGTTTTTTTTTTTTTGGTAAATCTTTTCATGCACCGTTAGTATATCCGCTTGCGAATCTAGATGTGTATCATAAATATAAAATTTGGTGTTTAAATTTAAATTAAAATGATATGGCGGTACATAAAACCGTCAATGTATACAATGATAATGTAGGAAAGATTAATCTTTCTTTTTTATGTTATAATTTTTTATTTTTTATTTTTAGGTTCATTAAATTTCACATGAATATTAAGTTGAGTTAACCAAATGATCTATTAATTACACCCCCAAAATTTGTAATCAGGTTGATTGGTGGTTTGATTCAAATTGAAATTTTGGATTCAGGGATATAATAATTTCAGTTTTTAAATGTCAAGAACAAAATTGTTTCATTTTAAAAGTGAGGGACAAAAAGAATATTTTTGGGAAATGTAAATGATGAAACCGATCATTTTCCTAAAAAAACAAAAAGGGGCTAAATTCTTCTTAATCCCAGCCCGTACCCATTAGACAAATTCAATAGCAAACACTAGACGTCCAATAGGTCAAAGTGTTCAACCCATTCTGCCTCATTCTATATTCACAACCCAGCTGCAGGCCCAACTTCGATAGTTGAACAGCCCAAACTGCATCCTTGAAACAAACAGAATGGATCCAAAACATTCAGCCCCAATTCCAAAACACCAATAAACTTTAAAACACAACTATTATGGTTCCGCAAGGCAAACCGAAAGGAGGAAGAGAAATACAATTGCTAAAGTTTGAATTCGAGTGAATGACACATAATTACGGGAATGAAATAATGTTGTTTATTTAAAAAAAAATTTGAGTGAAAACACATATTTTATTTAAATGCTCAGAGGTCCTCTAACATTTTCATTTGCACATATTGCTAATTACTAGTCGGTCTATAAGTATTTAAGTGTAAATGTTGACTGAAAATAAGGTATTTTGGTTTTAACTTTAAGTGGCAATTATTTCGTTTGAAAGAGTTATCCTATATGATAACCTTTAAATGCAATAAAATGTCTTGATTCTTTCTTTCTTTCGGAGCCCAAAGAGCTTACGTCAATTTTTACAAACCCAAACCCCGAGGGAACCCCAAAATGTCTTGATTCTTAATGTGCTCAATTTTGGAGTAGGCTTGTACATGAATAGAATGGAATTGAACAAGTTTTAGTCCCTTGTACCCATTATGTCGTATTCTCTTTTCTTTGGTCATTTACAACTTTGCACACAAATAGTAATTTTTATTTCTTCGAATCTTATTTTGCATAATCGCAACCCTTTTAAAGGATCAATTTTGAATTTTGCAATTAATGCATTGATATCAATTAAAGTTTGAAGGGACATTTTGTCTCAATATACGCCTATGAGAAAAAAAAAATCCGATTTAAAACTTTGAACTCGAATTCAAGTTTGAATTTACTAAACATCGAACTCAAGTTTAGAATCTTCTGAAAATCTTGGTGGTAGCTTGCCCGACCGGTTTAACTCAATAAAAAAAGCAATTGGCCATCATATACTACTAAAAAAGAATGAATAGTCTTGAACCCATAATAGGAAGCACCGAAAGTAGAGAAGTGTTTCCTTGTACAGTGAAATTGCAGAGACAAGGAAACAGTTCAGAAATTTCTATATTAAATTGCTAATCTCTTGTCCCAATTATAGTAAACTTCGGATACAATTCATAATTTTAAAGAAACTACTAGTAACGCTTCCAATTTTTTCTTAACTTCCAAGTCTATAAAACCTATATATACTAGTTATAAACCAACATAAACTTTTTTCTACTTCTCTCACATCTCCACGGAACTCAAGATTCTGAGAATTATAACAACTTTTCTGTGATCGTTCCTTTTTCCTTCCAAAATTTTGAAAAGGGACATTACAATGCTGCCATATGGAACTCAACCACGATGGTTAGAACATTTGCTTCAAGTAGGATTCTATGAAGACGTTGATACCTGTAGCATTCAAACCCATCGGTGGAAAACAGTTTTCTGTAAAACATGTATGGATGGGCCAATTTGTGATAAATGTTGTTGGACAAATTCTCACAAAAATCATGATATTCTGCGGGTACGTTTAGTTTTTATTTCAACATGCATGCATGTGTATTTATTTAATTTTTTTTTGGGTCTGGTTTGGAATAAACTTTTACTTATCATGTATTAGGTTTGCAAAGCGTCTCATCGAGTAGCTGTACCCAAAGAGGATATAACAAAAGATATGGATGTTGATGGCATTCAGCCCTTCATAATTAACTTCAAATTGGTTTTCTTTTTGCATGAAAAACTTAAAAAGTCAGTGCAAAATTGTCCGAAGTGTCAGATATGTCAAGGATATATCAAGGATCCAACTTATAGGTTTTGTTCAATCGCCTGCAAAGTAAGATTTTTTTTCCCCTTTTCTTTTTTGAGATTTTATCTTAGGCCTCAATTGTGTTAAATTTACTTATACATAACTTATGTTCATTTATAGGTTAAATCAGTTCAAGGAATCAATGGCGAAGTTGATCTGCAACCAAGTAATGGCCTGGAAGTCCAGCAGCTTTGTCCAATTAGAAGGCAAGGGAGAAAAGGAGAACCTCGTAGATCACCACTCAAATAATGGCTAGCTATTAAGTTTTTATGGTTATTGAACTCTCTAATTGACATGTATTTAGGCAGATCCACTAAAAAAAAGAAAATTAGTTGCTAATTTTATCTACTATTTCATTGCTTTCGCCCGTTTAAGCACAGGCTGCTTACTTTAAGTCATATTTTGAGTGCTTATTCTAGTCTGCCTAGTCAAGAAATAATACAAATTGCCTTAAATTGCCCTTTGGTTTAGGGTTTCAACCAAAAAACCTCCTTGTGATTTTTAAACTACCTTTTAGCCTCTTATGTGAAATTGTTAACGAATGCATGAGCCAACCAAGCATAATTTCCACGCAAAGTAATATATATATATATATATATATATATTCAAATTTTTTGGGTTCAAAATTCAAGAACAACGTATACACCATCAGGAAAGAGGAAGATGATGGAAGGCGCCATTGTTTGGGTAGGAAGGACTAGATGTTTGCACGTACAACCTTTTGGGGGAATTTCATGATTTAGATTTGGCCAAATTTGTGAAATTTGAAAATGTGCATTTCCAATTTTCAGGTTCCAGATTTTGAAGTTTTGATGTAATCGTGAGTTTTATAGTAATTCAGTTATAATTCATGTTTATATCAAAATTATTCCGGTTTATATCGAAAACTGGGCAGAATTGAAATGGGAGAGGTCCCCATCTCTCCCAATTTTCATGCGATAGTTGGAGGTCCTTAAAGTGGTGTTCTTCGTTCATACAGATACATTGATAAATCTTTTATACACTGATAGTGTATATTCTAACGGGTCTAGATGTATGTCACACATACAAAATTGCTCATTTGACACCCGTTAGTAAAAAATCATTTTTTAGATATGTTATACTCGTTAGTATTTTAAAATTTGGTTTGTATTTATTCTATGCTTCATGTAATTTTTGTGAACTCACAGTTCCACCACTCTAATCGCAATCCACACCTCCGAATCAACCAACCTCAATGGCATATGAGCACCCTTTTCTTCCTTTTCCTCGCGACCTCCTCCAATTGAGAACGGACATAGAGAAAAATTACTTCAACAACTGCATTGTTTTCGTGTTTAATTTCAAGGAAAAAGATTGAAATTATGTTAAAAAGTCTTTCGTGGTCAGCCTGAAATTCATTTCATTTTATATTTTCTTTTTTGTGGATAAGGAAAGTAATTATTGTTTGTGGTTCAAAAGATTGAAATATTCAATTATTCATAACACTATAGTACTTTTTATGATATTATATATATAAAATAAATAAATAATTAAAAAATATGTTTATGATATAAGCAGAACAAAATTTGAAATTTTTATTAAATCTTGATAACCAAACAGACCCACTTTATCCGTAGAATTGGACCTGTCGGAGTCGGACTCAGACTCCCTATCACAATTCAATGAGGAAACTACATCTTTCTTATACGAACATTAAAACTCAATTTTATACGAACAATAAAACTCAAAATTCTGAAGACTAACGACTATTCTGTGGTTAAAGTTTTTTTTTTTCTTCTAAAAGTTCTGGGAATCATGCTGCTGCCACTATGGTTGAAATATTTACTTCAAGCAAAATTCTATCAAAATGATGATTTTTGTAACATTGAAGGCCATCGTTGAAAGACAAGTTTCCGTGAAAAAAAAATGCTTGGATGGGCTGATTTGTGACAAATGTTTGAAGGTTTCGCACAAAAATCATGATATTCTGCGGGTATATTTCCTAATTATAACAACCTTTATAAGTATGTTTTTTTTTCTCTTTTTTTTTTAATTATTTGATTTGACTGCATCTCAATTACCTAAATAATATTGTTTTAGGTTTACAAAGCATCTCATCAAGTAGTCGTGGCCAAAGATGATACAATGGAAGATATTGATGTTGATGGCATACAACCCTTCTTAGTTAACTCCAAGTCAATTCTCTTTTTTGCACGGAAGAGTTAATAAGTTGGATCAAAATTTTCCCAACTGCCAGATATGTGAAGGACGAATCATAGATCCAACATATGACTTTTGTTCAATCGCCTGCAAAGTGAGAATCCTATATTCGTTTAGGATTCTATGGTAGGACTTCAATAATGTGAAAATTGCTTAAACATGAATTTTGTTCCCTTGTAGTTGTAGGTTCAATCTCTTGGAGGAATCTTTCTCAATGACAAAGTTGATGTTGATCTGCAGCCAAATAATGCCTTGTAAGTCCAGCTTTAACATCCAAGCCAAGGTGTCCAACCTCCTAGAAATAGTAGTTGTGGTATTTTAACTGTCTAGAGAAAGTGTGATGAATTAGAATTTTTATTCGTTACTTCTGTTTTTGCTCTTTTGAACACAAACAGCCTTTAATTTAAGTCAAAATTTTGGGAGGTTATTATTCTCGTCAGGCTTGTCAAGGAATTTGATTTAAAGTGCTTAAAATTGTCCCTTTGATTTCGAGTTTCTTATGTTTCAGGTCAAAAACTGGTACTGATAAACACATGAAGGTACATTACATCTGTATAAATGCATATGAATATGGAGCAAAGATATCTGTCTTTTTGCCTTACTTTGAAAAGTTAGACAGCTCACTAATTCACATTAGACGAGTAATTGAATCTGATGCAAGAACTACATTCTGGTTTAAACTGACACAGTTAAGAGCTATTGTGTATTACCTCAGCCATTTTGGTTCTATGGTCTCCAATATTTATTTCGTCATTCGATCAAAAGTTGGGGGTTTTGCAGCATATCCACATACATTTACATAGATGATATGAATCCCTAACTTCTCTTCTAGCCCTTTATTTATTATTCAGCAGAGCACTCTTTTACTCTCGTATTGATTAAATCAGGGGACATTTGACCTCTCAATGGGATTTTTAACAAGCTCTGCGATTAAATTCGCCAAGAACCACATTGAAAGATTGCAAAGTAGTTTCAATACTAGGAAATCTTCATCTTGATCCAGCTAAAGTCATATGGTTAATTCAAGCACTTGGATTAAATTTCCCCTTGACATCAAACTGTTGAACGCCAAGAACAAGCTTAACAATGGTTGACACTTGGCAGACATTCATTTGCTCCAAAGCAAAGAAAGTGTACCATTTGAGTAAGATAACAATATAGATCACCTCGATGCACAAAGAATTTCAGTCAAGAACATGTTCTGCACCAATAGCAAAGGATATACATAATAACTAAACACAAGCAAGTGTTTCCAAGTGCTTGTGTGCATCAATCCAATCATACAATGTAAGATTCTCTCCAAAATAAAGAGCACCTGGAGGATTTATTTCCACATGCTCAACAACCTTCTTTGTGATAATGTCATATGAGATCAACTTACCTGGCAATGACAACACAAGCTTTGCCTTGTTCTCTTTTTCATCTGCAACAAAACTCGGAACTCTAAATTGATATCTTTCCACTTCATCAGGATCAAATGCCTCATTGACAATCAACGGGTACTCAACGATCAAAAAATCAAGATCAACACGATGCTTGACATACCACTTCGAATAATCACTCTCCATCTCCAGAACATCAACCAATGTAGCTCGAGGACTGTACGTCTCGATGAGATGTAAATGCCCACCAGACTCCCCAAAGTACAAGATATTCCTTCTCCACTGGTCATCAGGAATCAAAGGACTTGGCATTGGCTTGAACCTCTCACTCCACAAATCAAAGCACAAAAAATCCCCATCAGCATTCGCCCAATGCATAGCATCATCCAAATAAGCCCCATACTTGAAAAGAACATTTATACTATTGAACATGGAACTCAAGTTGTCATCCTCGTCAAGCTCCTCATCCCACTCAAAATCAAACTCATAGGACTCATCTGTCTCCTTCCAAACCCCAGTCTCCGAGGAGTACAATGAAAACCGGAGTACAATCTCCGGCAACCTCATCCAAACGCATAAAATTTTGTAGTGGTCGGGTTTTAAAGGATCGAAAGCCAAACTCAAATCCCTAATTGAATGGCGATCCTCGGGCGAATCCGGAAGCTGAATAAACCGACTCTGATTGGTAGTAGGATTATACATAAAAAATTTTGTGCTTTCATCATCGTACGGGTCCAAACAGATCAACCCATTACAGGAGTGAATCCGCCATGGAAAACCCTCCCTTCGATTGCTCAAATTAGAAGTTATAACACGCATGGAATTGACATCTTCCAAACTATTGCTAAGACAAAGGAAATTGAACTCAGGAACCCAACAAAATACCCGGTAAAAGAAGAGGTTGGTGGCGGCGGCGGAGGAGGTGGGATTGCGGCGGGCGTGAAGGCGGCGGAAATTGGGCCTGGAAATGATTGAGAGCCATAGTTTGGAGACGCATTGCAAGCGCAGGAGGGATTTTGGTGGTAAGCAGAGTAGAATTTCGGTTAAGAGGTCTTCGTTGTTGATGATGGACAGGGTTGATGGAGATGGTGGCGGCGGCAGTGGTGAGACGGCGGAATGAAGTGGGGTGGTGCCGGAGATTTTCGAGGTATAATGGGTGAGACGAAGTTGGGGTTTGTCTTCTTCGTCCGCCATGGTAAATGATTCGAAGGCTGAAGCAAAAGAACGAAATGATGATATTAGTATAGGGTATATCACTCGTACCTGGTTTCAGAGTTATGGATCATAATCTTACTGGGCTCTTGGCATATCTAGGAAGCATGGAAAGCCCATCTGTAACCTTTACGATGTCAGTTTGGCCCTTTCATGCAGCATTACGTTTTCCTCCACGCTAGTACAAAGCGATAAGTGTGATTGTCTATTCATCCCGACCATTGTACGTTAGAACGTTCGGACTAGGCTTCTCTTCATTGTGTTAAAGAGAACGTCAGTCCATTACACTCGAATAAAATTAATTTAAAAATTATTTTTGAAAATCAACACAGTTCATAATATATTTCATTGCTTATACTAGTTATACATGAATAAAGTTTCGTATGAAATTGATCAAGTTTTGTCGCCTGATTAATTATTGCAAAATTTTCATAATTTTAATCCATTTTTTATTTTCAAATGTTTCGTGTAAATTTAATATCAAAATATTTTTAAAACAATATCATTTTTTAGTATGTTGATCTAGAGATCAAAAGAAAATTAATGACTCAGTTACGTGATTTTATAACATTATATAAATAAATGAAGAGGCCAATGGAGAGAAATCTAATGGAGAGGATCTTAACCCTAGAACGTTCATCCTACTTCAAGATTGAATGATACATTGGAACATTTATCACTCCCTTCAAGATTCATTATTCATTGTTACATTGGTCTTCCAAGATGATACATTAAGGGTCTGTTTGGTTGGAAGTAAAATGTTTTCCTTGGGAAAATATTTTCCGTGGAAGTAATTTTCCATGAAAATCATTTCCCTTTCATCATTTTCAGGTGTTTGGTTAGCTTATTGAAAATATTTTCTTACTTCATTTTTCTGGTGTTTGTTTAACTTTTGAAATATTTTCACTTTTATCTCTATTTTTACTTTCTACACATTATAACTATATACTTCTTCCCATGCAAAATAAGAAAATTTATCTCATTGTTTACTTTAAAAAATCTTGGAGAAATGTATATATGAATAAAAAATATCTCCTTAAGCAATAAACAAATTGCTGGTCATTTAGTGTCAAATATCAATCACATGCAATGCTTATTGTGACATATATCTTGCACTCTCACTGCTGAAAGTTTCTCTAGAAAAGAATGTCCCTATTATACATAATTAATTACTAGCATAGGATTAGCAGGATGAGATTTTTTTTTTATTTTGAATATACTAGGGGGAGGGTTGGGTTGGGTTGGGTGGTACGGGGGAGGGAGTGTAAGGAAGAGGTCTTAGGTTCGAATCCTCCTGTTTACACTAAAAAAAAAAGAACATACTACAAGATGTTTTCAGTAAGTTTGGAACATACTACAGGCGAGATGCATGCATTTCGGAAAATAACTTCAGTAAGTTTGGAAGGGAAGTTGTTTTCCATAAGATGAGTGAAAATATTTTACATAGGAAAATGTTTTCAGTAACTTTTGTGCAACCAAACACGGGAAATTAGGAAAATATTTTCCTGGAAAACATTTTCACCCGAAACAAACGGACCCTAAAACATTCGGTTTTCTTCAAGGTATTGATCCCTCAAGATGAAACATTAAAACATGTAGTTTTCTGTGAGGTTCATGGATACATTGATGTACTTTTTTGTGATTCATTAGTTTTTTACTTTTTATAGAATTTCTAAATTCATATATTTATATTAATGTTGGTACGTGTATAGTTGGTCTTGTATGATGTAAAAATAGAATATTGAAAAACATCATTTGTAACTTTAGAAACATTGAAAGAAAGGTGGAATGATAGATATATTCTCGCTAATCTTTTGGTCTTCATTCTACTTTCTCTTTACTGTGTAGTTTTATTAGTAATAAATCTACAATACGAATCACCAAATCCAGAACATATATTACTAGATTTACAGCATTACTTTTCCTTTTTGTCAAAGCACCTTGACGTTATTTATTTTACTTATACTTTTTCAACCATTGATGTATTTTGTTTACCTTTTCCCTGTCTTTCAGGCAAAAATTAAAGATGGACCAACAAAAATGACAAATTTTCTCTCAGAACCTTCATATTTGTTTATTGATAGAATTTAGGCTAATGGTATATAGTTCTGTACCTAAGGCTAAGGAGTACCAAATTACCCACACTAAGGTTGTTCTCCTTCGCATGCAAGAACATGGTTTTTAATCACCTTCTTAAAGTAAGCAAACTGCCTTAGTGTTCTTTAATTACCTTCTTAAAGGGTGTGTATAAAGGATAGGATATTGATGTATAGTTTTGGAAATCCTTTCCCATCAATTGGGAGGGGATAGAGCAGCTGAAAGGAAAGAAAGAGAAGAGGGTAAAGTCCACATTGAAATGACTGCAAACTTAGTTTGGCACATAAGGAAGACAAGGAACAACTAGTACTTTAATCAGCTCAAACAAGGAGGGCCATATTGTCTCACAACACGCTATGGATGACTGGATTGAGCTCAAAAAGGCCAACTTGCTGTGCAACCGAGAAGGACAGGAGAACAATGCTGATTTAAACATTCATGGCACAATTGGTGAGCTCCAATTAACGCTCTACCATCATCTGTACAGATGCAGCAATGGATTACCAATGGAACAAATATGGTATTGGGATTGCTGTCAATGAGGTTTCTGACTATTTCACTGGTCTCCCTTCAGGTTTTAAAAATTACACTAACCTCTCTTAAGGTTTATTATTTTGTAACATTAGGTCCAACCAACAATTAAAAAGTAATATTATGAGAGAGGAAAAAAAAAATATGATTCCACCAATGCCTCTCATCTACTAAATTGTTTAATTAATTAATATCCGCCCAAACATTAAAGAAAACACTAGTATTTGTTGTTTATTATCAGGGATTAAATCACATATGACATCAAAAATAGTATATTATTCTATACATTTTATTTAATATAAGATCTAAATTACTCTTTTCCGTTACAAACTCGTTATAAAAAATTGATCAACAACAAATAATCAAAAAAATTTGTAACCAAAATATTACAAAGAATGAATTTTAATATCATAAAAATTTCAGCAACTAACCTTAATATGTTGACAAGAGTATTTATGATATTAAATTTGTTCTCTATAATATTTTGGTTGCAAATTTTTTGATTATTTGTTGTTGATCATGTTTGACAATGGACATGTAACTGAAAAGAGTAATTTGCATCTTGTATTGAGTGAAAAATATAAAATGATATACTATTTTTTGATACTATATGTGATTTGATCCTTAATGATAAACAACAAATTTTAGTGTTTTTCCTTAATGTGTGAATTGGTATTAAATTAATTAAATAATATACTAGATGAGGGGTAATGATGGAATCATATTATTTTTCTGTCTTCTAATATTACTTTTTAATTATTAATTGGATCTAAATATTACAAGATAATTAACCTCAAGGGAGGTTAGTGTAATTTTTGAAATTTGGAGGGAAGCCAGTGAAATAGTCAGAAATCTTACAGGAAGTTTCTGAAATTACCCCCAAAGACAATTGTGGGAGACTAATCACAACCTAGTTTATGCCATCAGAACTATCCTGCTCAAAGCACTAGAGGAAAATTGGACATTAATACTAATCCTTTCTGACGGTAAAGCTTTGGTTGATGAGCTGAACCAGAGCGCTAGTGATCTATCTGACATTGATTTCCTTGTAAATGATATTAGATTTTTGAGTAGATTATTTTGGCGCTGTACTTTCTGTTTCATTAATAAAAAAGTCAACTTGTGTAGTCACGATTTGGCAAAATTTGCCATCAATCTCATTAACGAAGTAGGTGGAAGGATTGTTTCTTGTGTTATTTATGAAAGTTGCACATAGTGATTCCATGATAGTTGCTAGTAAGTTTGTATTCGACTTTGTAAGTATCAAGATTAATCCCATATATATATATATATATATATATATATATATATTTTAAATAAAAATAACGTAGAAATGGTGGGGTTAGACATTGACGGCATATTATATATATACATACATATATACATATATGCACATACATATATATATATATATATATAGACACACATATATATACAGAAGTATGCATATTTTAGTCTGCTTCACATTGGATAACCCTTCAACTATAGATAAATGGAACAAATTGAGTATGTTGCCTTTGGTTGAGAACTATGACAGGTAGCTTACAATTATGCTCATAGCAAGAAGTATATGAAACCAAAAATATATAAATAAAAAAGTTCTGAAATGATTGTTAATTAACCTTGAGTTTGGCATGTTTCAATGCTTTAGTTCGTTAATATTAGATCGACAATGCTCGAGGGGTGATGATCTATTGGAAAAATTGAAAAAAAAAATCATACGATGCTAGCTTAGTTAGAACGTTGATACATAATCAATACTTAAAATACCTTCATTTGCTATATTAAGAGCCTCTGAATCTACTGCTTACTATTCGAATCTATTGTCAACAATGCATTTCTCAGATCTAGAAAGGGGAAGTGCTTGTTGTTTTATGTTTGAACTCATTGAAATTCAATGCGCATCATGATGTTCAATGAAAGGTATAAGGAAGTTCCAATAGGAAAATTTTGAAAAAGAAAAATACTTATTACTAAAAGCTAAAACGAAATTTCCATCCTCTTTTCTTTTTTGATAAAATAGAAGTCAATATTATTACTAAACTAGTTAAAAATCGTCCAGCACGACAAAATGATCTGCACCAATGACGAAAAGAATACATAGAATATATTACAGATATATCTGATCTGAAAAATCATTAGAATTAATGGACTTACAAAATATAAACGATTACACTGTATTCTTTTATCTTTGACACATGTATTCTTTATGTAATCTGAACAAATTTTGCCTATGATTGTAACAACATTTTAAGGAGCTATTTGGTAATTGTTGATTAATCACTTTCACTATCACTTGCATTAACTAGTTAATGGTAATGGGTTTCAGTTGAAACCTATAGAGTGTTTAGTAAATAAAATTTTTAAGTATAGGTTTAACTTTTTTTTCCTTTTCCCTACTCTTTTTTCTTCTAAATTTCCCACTCTCAAAATCTTCTGGTATTTTGTAACTTTCTATTTTTTAATAAAAAAAATATGAGTTACTTGAGTAAGTGAATAATGATTCCCTATACAAAAAATAGTTAATCACTAAATCCATATAATGGATTTATATTACCCATTAACTCATTTCAATTAACCTTAAGCAAATGATAAGTATCACTATCATTAATTTTGAAACTCATTCCTTAATATGAACATGAATCCCAATTAACAAAAGCTGCGTAAGTTTGCTCTTTCCTATTATTCGCTAAAGGTCATGGGAAAATGGCAACACTCAATTCCTTATTTTATTTCTTTTCAAGATATCACTGTGAGGTGTGATGGGCCACCTTGAACAACAATTACATGAAATGGTGAAAGGTCTCAAGTCCCTAATGAAATGATTTTGACAAAGAAAGTTTACTTTATATAGCCACCTTGAAAATCAGGCCTTGGAAGATATTTTTGGAGAAAGGCAAAGGATCTTTAAGATCTTTTCTTTGACCAAAAGCAAAACAAAACATGTCTGCTGGCATGGGTCCATATGGAAAAAAAGCTTGACACTCGCGAGGATGTTTGACTGGTTTTGCAAGATGTCATCATCCCGTTGAATTGCAATTTTCATGATTTTTTATAAAAAAATTATCATAACGATTTAATCTATGTAAAAAATAAAAAATAAAAAAATGTGATCACCCGAAAATGACGTAATTTGCTGACAGAAAATCACAATCCAAGCAGGGCATCTTTTCTGTTTTTCAAAAAAAAAAAAAAAACAGATCTTTTCTGTTCATTTTGTCTTCTTTTCCATGCAACCACACAATTATGTCATGCACAATGTTAGACACCAGAATCAGAGAATCTTCTTTTTGACGGTAGAAGAGAAAAATTTATTGTGTGGACGGGGAAAAAATTACAAGCAAGGGATGTACGGATTTAAGGGTAGAATGGGGTGGATAAGAATTGAAAAGTCATAATCCAATGGTCCGTGATTTTTCTCAAAAAAATTTTACATTTTTTGTGAATATATTTTTTAATTAATTTTTTACATCACATACATCAAATTATTAAGGTATTTTTTTTATACAAAAACTCCTAAAAATAGCAATCAAAACAGGCTCACTTGAAAGAACCATTGAGAGACAAAGATGGTATACCAAAAGTTGTTTTGTATTGATCATTTTACAAAGCGTAGAAAAGTTTAATTTAGGGAGAAATAAAAACAAGATTTGAGCCAAAACCTCAATGTAAATAATATCACGTTAATTAATTGAAGAAGGCAAAATATTCTGGCAACAAATGTGACTGGACACTGTTCATTTTATTTCCTATTTTTCCTAATGCGATCTACAGACTTAATAAGTATTGATTTCCATTAATTACCTTAAAGGGAAGTCTGTTACTTACCCGTCAATAAAATCTTAATACAGCCTATGATAAAATCTCCTTATCTTAATTTATCAATTTCCATTTAAAATCATTCTTTTTAGGAGAAAAAGAAAAACAAAGAAAAATTCCACCATATAATAACAGCTAAGCAACACCTGTTAACCTCTGTCGGCACGTGGCAATAAAACAATATAATGGATTCAATAAGAGTATAGAAACAAAAGCAATTATGTTTTCTTTCCCTAAGAAAACTTTATTAAATTGACCTGTTCATGAGAATGCTTTTAATAAGAATTGAAAAAGAAAGCAAGGATTTTAGGGAATAGTAGAGTCAATTTTCCAAAAACAAATGTACGAGGATGAGTTTTTATTGATTTTAAAAAATATTTGTAACACATCTTCCAACCACCCTGTTATGTCACATGTACTTTTTCAAGAAAAAAAAAGGGACTATAATAAAAGTTCTCTAAAAATACCCAAGAAAATTATTTTTTTCTCTTATTTGCTTTTGTGCTAGAATTTAGAATTGTCAATAGGAGGAGAGAAATAAAATCTACAATATACCAACGAATAGCTCTTGCTGATTCTAATTAATTAACTTTTTGCAGAATCTTATGCAGCTGAGAACAATCCTTGAAACATACCTCATTGCAACAATGAAATGTGTATAAGAAGAAAAGTTCAAAAGAAAAAGAAAGATATTACTTATAGGACAAAAATCATTTAAGAGAAACAAATGAACTGCATTATTTTTTTGGTTGCATGAGTGACAAAATACTAATTACTCAATTAGGTTATCTTGTGTGTCCTTTGTGATTAAGGGTGTCAATTGGGTTTTTTAAGTCAGACTTTAGCAAGTTCAAGTTTGACTCACAAATTATATGAATTTTTGGGTTTTGGATTTTTGGGTTTCGAGCTCATATTAAAAGACTCAAATTCAACTCACACTATGATATGAATTTTGGTTTCAAATCGGGTTTGACTCAAACTTATAATTAAATATATAGTTATATATTATATATATTTTTTATAATTATGAATTAATACAAATATTTATATAATTTATTAACATTTTATGTCGTAATATGTATAATTATAAATTATAGATATTATTATATATATATTATACATATATAAATATACTCATGTATGGATCGAGTTTTAATCGAGCATGAGCCTAATATAGTTCAAACTCGACTCACATTTAATTCGAACCTAATATTAAGACCCAAGCTCTGCGTGGCTCAATTAAAGCTTAGATTCAGTGAGTTTTTTCAGGCTAAACTCGGGTTGACCCGACCCCATTGATAGTTCTATTTGTGATTAACGCTGCAAAATGAATATTCAACTTATAAAACTAGTTGGGAGATGGATTGAGTGATTCGGGAGAAGGAGTGTAAGTGAGAGGTTTTGGATTCAATTCCTCCCACTTGCACTAAAAAAAAATCTTATAAAACTAGTTGATGTTTGTTACCAATATAAGCTGAAACAGATCAGGTGGCGTAACATGAGTGCAAGGTTTTGCTTTAAAAGGTTACATTACCTACCGATCTTTCACGGATGCAGGTGGTGTAACATCCTGGCAATGTTCTTTGAGAAGTATTCTATAGATCTTTCTATTCTATTAACCACAAACAGACCAACAACAGCTAAATTGTAGAAAAAACTTGGAAGAAGCTAGTTGTAAAGGAGAAAGTAGCACGCAATATAGTTAGCAGTTTTTCTTTTTCTTTTCAAATTTCTTATAGTAATGTTGTTGGTTGGTGTCAACTTTTACTAATTGTAACTATACTTTTAAGGGAAAATTGTCAACTTTTATTAATGAACCTAAAAATAAAAAATAAAAAATTATAACATAAAAAAGAAAGATTAATCTTTCCTACATTATCATTGTATATACTGACGGTTTTATGTACCACCATATCATTTAAATTTAAATTTAAACACCAAAATTTATATTTATGATACACATCTAGATTCGCAAGCGGATATACTAACGGTGCATGAAAAGATTTACAAAAAAAAAAAACTCTACTATTCCAAGACAAAGAATGGTCTTTTATGTTATAATTTTTATTTTTTTGGTTTAATAAATGTCATGTGAATATGATGAAGTTGACCGAATGATCTATCGATTCTATTTTCGAAATTTATTACTGGATTATTGGATGGTTTGATTCAGATTGAAAATTAGGTTCAGGGATGTAATAGCTCTAATTTTTAAATGTCAGAGATGAATTTGCTTCATTTTAAAAGTGAGGGATGAAAAAAATATTTTTGCGAAATGTGAAGGATGAAACATGTCATTTTCCCTACTTTTAAAGCAAGAAACTACTCCAAAAGCACTTACTCCTCGTGGTATATATTTAATCGTACTGGGACATAAACCAAACAATTTTTTTGTACAACTCTTGTAATCTACTTTAGCATTTTCTTCTCAACATTTCTCGTAGCAGAATATAAGCCTTATTTTAACTGATTTAGCTCCGGTAGCTAGCTTGTGCATGTGAGATGGACCATCGGAAATGGAGCCTCTCTAATTTGAGTTCTGTACTTCAGTTGTTTGAATTGATAGAACTTCAGTGTAAACTGATACAATTTTGATATAAACATGAATTATAACTGAGTTGGTATGAAACTCACGATTATACTAAAAACATATTAGTTTACATCAAAATTATACTTCCTTCGTTCCACTTTGATAGTCCCGTTTCTTTTTTCACACAGTTTAAGAAAAAGTAGTTAACTTTGTTGGAAAAGTAAATTTAGATTGCTATTTTCCTAAAATACCCTCACATTAAATATGGTACAACTTTATGGGAACTTGAATTGATGGTAAAAAAAGAATCAACTCTAATTAAATGGGGTAGGTTTATAGTAACAACTACTTATATTGAATAAGAGTATTTTAGAAAAATTAAAATACAACTACATTCTTCAATTGGAAAGTGGACTACAATTTGGGACAGATGAAAAAGGAATACAGGACTATCAAAGTGGGACGAAGGGAGTATCAATTTATGTTCTGTACTTCAGTTGTATGAATTGATAGAATTTTCGGTGTAAACTGATACAATTTTGATACAAACATGAATTATAACTGAGTTGGTATGAAACTCACGATTATACTAAAAACAATATTGATTAATCTTTCCTACACTGTCAGTTTTGGATGATTGATAACCATGCAAAATTTGAATTTAGAATCCAACTTTTGCACATGTATCATGAATCTAACGGTGATAGTGTATACACTATTAGTATATATAAAATTGTGTCAATTTATACAATTAGACGGCTAGATAGAAATAAACAGAACCTCAAAGAGGCCCTGACCCTTGGAGGATATCAAAAACTCGTCAAGTTATTTAATCCACACTTAATTCAGTGTCGTAATAGAAACAAATTCTTGTAGTTGTTGGTGAGAAGTGTGATTACAGCAGCATAACACTACAAAAACATGTCACGAGACGTTACAAGACAAATGCCAACCTCTTTCCATGAGTCCTCTCTGACTCAGTTAATGCCCTTTTTCCTAAGCAATTAATAGTCGCCTTACACCATTCTTCTTCCACCCCCCCCCCCCCCCTTCCCAGAACCATATTATTCCTATAAATCAGAGCTTTTAAGCAAACCAAAGCTTCCATTTACATTTTTTTCTGCAAACTCATATCTTCAATGGCTTCTACTCCCCATGAGTCATTGAAGTCAGCAGCAGCAGCACAGTTTCTCACATTTGTGCTTTTCACCCTTCAGTTTTCTGCTATTCCTACTAATGCACTGAATATTGGTTTGCAATTAGATCCAGGCGTCAAATTGGTTTGCCCTCCAACTTCCTCCTCTGTTTAAATCACCCCTTTTGCTTCTCCTTTCAATAATTCCTGTTCTTGAATTTTGTAGAAAAAAGAGTGTAGCAGTACGTGTGAATCCACGTTCTGTGGAGGTAAAGAATCTTCCCTCTCAAATCCCTCTCAGCTTTTGTTAAATTTTTTTCAAGAAAATTGATCAATTTCTAAGTTTTCTTGGAAATTTTATTGAATTTGCAGTTGCTCCATTTCTAAGATATGGGAAGTATTGTGGGCTTCTGTATAGCGGTTGTCCAGGGGAGGCGCCATGTGATGGTTTAGACGCTTGCTGTATGGCGCATGATAAATGCATTCAAAGCAAAAACAGTAAGTCTTTTTATTTACTCCCTCCGTCCCACTTTGATAATCCAGTTTTTCCTTTTTGGTCTGTCCCAAATTATAGTCCACTTTTCAATTAAAGAATGTAGTTGTCTTTTAATTTCTCTAAAATACCTTTATTTAATGTAAGTTGTTATTACTATAAACTACTTTATTAAATATAGATTGTTAGTATTGAATATAACCTATCCTATTTAATGCATTTAGATTTTCCAAAACATATTGATATATGAAAAATCAACTTTATTTAATGTAAGGGTATTTTCTAAAGTTAACTATTTTTTCTTAAATTGTGTGAAAAAAAAACTAGGACTATCAAAATGGAACAGAGGGAGTATCAAAAAAGTGTAATTATAACAATTTTGGTAGTGGGGTATTTATCCTGAATTGCAAGATTAATAGCCGAAAGGGGGGGGGGGGGGGGAATAAAGGCTCTGTTTCAGTGATAGTTGGTCAAATTTTTTTAATTAGTATTGATTTTTCAAGAAAGATAATAAGGACAAAATAAAACACAGAGCAGGTATGTGTTTAAGCAAGTATATACTTTTATAAATTTATTGTAGATATAAATATTGTTCTTGCACTGTAACTCAATAAATAGAAAAAATAGATATACACAAATCTAAGAAACATACACAATTCCACAAAATGATGATCACACGGTTTAAAGTTTAAACCACTGAGCTCTTAGCTTAGTGGCCACCATCAAAGTTGGTGGGGTGGTGGGGTGGGAGGTTAGGGGATCAAACCTTCCCTCCCACCATTGGCCCAAAAAATATGGCAAGCCACTTCAAACGTCTCCCAGACGAGTGTATACTCTGATATTCTTATTGAAGACGTTATTTTTCATTTGCATAATTTCTTAGCTTGGGAGGTTTCTTGGACTTTTAGAAATAACAATACGGTCGCTCACCTTTTAGCTAAGAATATATTATGAATTCCAAATTCTTGTATGTGGAATGACTCTCTATCTTCCTTTGTTATTTCTGCTCTTGAAGCAGATTTAGTATGCTATTAATAAAATTTGCCTCTCTTTATTTATATATATATATATATAGCCTTTATCCATAGAGTAGCATTTTTCATCAAACTGGATCATTGATCCATAGACAATTCTGCATTCTTGTGTTTGTCACCTGTTGTTTATTATTAGTATTTTTCCAGAATGTGCTGTAATGCTACATATAATGATATTGTACTGCAAAGAACAGGTGCATAAGGTCTGAGTACAATTATATGACTTTTACACCAACTTCTGTGATAGCTACTAAATACAACAACTAAACAAAATTGAATTGAACCATGGCAGCAAGGGCAAGGCCCAGACAGACACAAAATTTTACCATTCAAATCATAGTTTAGTGCATTAAATTATGAAGCCCACAAAGGAAAATCCCAAAAAAAACAAAAGAAACTAATTTATCGCGTGTCCCTTTTTTGTTTTTTGGGTAAATTATATTTTACCCCCCTTGATTTAGCCTTTTTTTATATAACCCCCCTATAATTTCAAAAGCTATGTATAATCCCCTCATAGTTTGGATTAAAGTGTCAAAGTGACAGAAATAGTCACTCGTAACGGAACTTTTAAAAATGTCAAAACTACCCTTATAAATACATGACATATTAACCTCGTATGATTTTTATATTTTATCATATAAACCCTTTATGGTTTAATACTTTACCATATAACCCCCTTATGGTTTTCAAAATATACACATAACCCCCTTTGGTTAATAAATAATTTTCAACTTTACATAAAGGTATTTTTGATATTTTAGGTAACTCCGTTACGAATGATCTTTCCCGTCACTTTGACACTTTAATCCAAACCATAAAGGGGTTATGTATAGTTTTTGAAACCATAGAGGGGTTATGTAAAAAAATGCTAAATCACAGGAGGGGTAAAGTGGAATTTACCCTTAGTCAATCGATAACATTTACACTACTCTTATACTAGCCTGTACTAGGGGAGGGTCCAACTTTAGAAACTCATATTTTTACATTATATTTTTTGTATTTGTATTTGTATTGTGCAGATGACTATTTTAGCCAAGAGTGCAACCAAAATCTCCTCAATTGCGTGAATGGATTCTACAAGTCAGGTGCACGAACTTTTAAAGGGAACACTTGTTCAGTGGATGAAGTTGTTTTCCTTATGAGAAAGGTGATTGGCGCAGCCATATTGGCTGGAAGAATATTGCATCATAAACAAGATGGAGTGTAGAAATCTGTTTTAACTTTGTTGTTAATTGTAAACCTTTGTATCCTTTTGCTCTCTTTTGGTTCTAATTCTTTTATTTTTGTCAACCACTGTTATTAAAATGAAATCCAAATGGACTGAAGTTTGTTTTTCCTTACTTGTTTCACAATTTTGTGACCCTTTGAGTGAAAAATGAAAATAGGAACAAGTTTCAACCAAGTTCTGATAGACAAAGTTCATAAGGAGGAGTGAACTTTGAGAAACCTTTGCTGTTTTTCTAGCTTTCGAGCCATTGGGAGTCTTGGGAAAATTGCCAAAGTAGTTTCTCACATTTTGTTCTGTCGATATTTGTGGTTTGTACTTCTATAACACTTCACTTTTAAAATGATGAATTGGTCCCTCACAGATCCAAAACCTTCATCCCAAACTTGTTTTTGGTTACATTTGCCTAAAATTAATAAACACGTACACCAATTTTTTGGACCATGAAAAGAGCATCCACCCAAATTTTAAACGCAAAAAGTTGCATCTTAGTTATACATGGTTAAATTATCGTTAAAGAATACCATTACCAATCAAGCTTGAAAATCTTCTAGTTCTAAAAATTAAGACTCTAGAATCCTTCCTTGTAATCTGTGATTTTTTTCCTTCAAAACCACTTAAAAGGAATCAACTCACAACAATCTGGATTGTCAACACATCTAGCTTTTTTGGGTCAATTCATCCAAGGTACATTTGAGTCAGAGATTGAGCTCTCGCAATTCCTTCAAAGTTGCTCGTTTCATTGCCTTCTCTTGTGGAAGGTTTACCTTTTCCTCTTTATTCTTTGAAATCTTGAATGCTTCAAGTTAGTTATCATTGACTCTTTCATATTTGAACTTTCAATGCCCACTATGTTAAATTCACGTCGACTATTGGGGTTGGTCCAGTGATTTGTTGTCAGCTTTAAGGTTCGAATCGTGGGCTTTTTTGCCGTCTTTATGCCAGCAACGATGCTAAACTCCATGTTTTACACATCTCAATATAAAAACTCATTAGAACGGCTCAATTCACAAGCCGGCACATTTTAATGGGTTTAGAATGAGAGAAAGCAGATGTCCATTTTTAACAATTTAATACCTTAATTAAATTTCACAAAAATAAACTTCTTACAAAAACCAAAAGGAAAAAAACGGAGACATCTGTACATCTGTTCGATACAGACGATGGACATAGTAGCCGATTAGAGTGCCAAATTTAATAGCGGGTCCTCCGGGGAATTGTCTCTTTTGAGAGCCCTGCTCTAAATTTGCTTTATAGTCTGTGGAAAAAAATCAAAGAGTACTAAGAAAAGAAGAAATGTTTCCTACTTGTGTTGATTGTGTCTTAAAAACACTGGAACTGCAGCTGGCCGATCCATGCTTAACTCTTCGAAGGAAACATCCAATCCAAAATCTCCAGATGGAGTTGAGGTTCCTGAAGTGCTATTTCTGGTGCTTTTCAACTCTTGCAGGTGCGGATTTGAACTTTCCCATGAACAATGTTTGGGCCGGAATTGATTTTAGTCTTTCTATAAACTACAAGAGATATTATACACATTTCCATCGTGCTGTGTCTACAGCACTAGCAAAAGTTCAGCTTTATAAGCCAAAGATCAGAAAATCCTGTATTGCTTTTTTAGAACGCTCACCTGTATTAATCCAGCCTCGCAAGATTTATGATATGGTTGAATTCCTGGACTGCATCATCGAGAATCTGGAGTATCTAGTCAGCTCAAAAGCCAACATGAATCTTTGGGTGAAGGAGCAGATGGGATCCTCGGAAGAGAAGCTCAGGTTGTTGAGATCACTTCTTGTTCTCGCGGAGATAAGGTGCAGTAGGCATGAAATTTTGATTGATCATCTCTTGGTTCACAATCAAGCTTGGATTAATAGCATTGCTTGCCAATCACTTTTGCTGTGGATAGATCCTATGGATCAGAACAATCAGAAGGTGATAGAAATGCATCTCCAACATACTTATAGTTCTCTGACAGCTAAAGTTGTTGGTAGCTACATCGATATATTCTTACGAATTCTACCAGCTTCCATTAGAGATTATAATTACAGAGAAGTTCTTGAAGAGGGGTTAATATTCTTGCTTGCTTTTCTGATGGAATCACCAAAGAAAGGGGCTCTGACACCAACAGGTGTCTCTGTCGATGAGGTTAGATTTCTCATGCACTCATTCCTTTCAGGGAGGAGGAAAGAGCACATTGCAAAAGATAGGGATGTTTTTCCAGATTATGTAGAAGAATTCTTATTGGAGATCAATAAAGTCAAGGCAAAGGCAAGGGAGTTTTATACCCAAGATATTCATAAGTTGAGGTGGTTCAAGTCTCCCTTGACAAATGGAATTGGATTCATTGATTCTCTGTTGGAAAAACTGAAGGAAACATTGGAGGGCAAGGCAAAAGTGTTTTCCTTTGGAAGACATCAAGTTGGAGCAATCCAAGAGGAGCTGAAATCCGTCAGGCCAGATCTCAACAATATATTGGAGCTGAAAAATGACTGTGAGGAACTCAGTGCTCTTTGGACACAAATTGTCAATGTGGCATACCGGGCAGAACATGTTATTGACTCTTGCTTGATTGGAGATGGTCAAATTTGCTACCATGTTATATGTCTTTCTGATGTCATAGAAGAAATTAAGCTCATTAAAAATGAGTTTAGGAAAATCAAAAGTAAGGAAGTCTACATCAGAAAAATCAGTGGCAACAAGGACTCAAGTAGGACGCTTCCAGCTCGAGCTAATACTTCAAAACTTGATGAAATTGTGGTGGGGTTTAAAGATGTAGCAGAAACAATAATGGATAAACTCAGGGGAGGATCAGCACGGCGTGACATTGTTACAATTGTGGGCATGGCAGGACAAGGTAAGACAACTTTGGCTAAGACAATTTATAATGATCCTTTAATTCAGTATGATTTTCACATAAGTGCCTGGTGCTGCATCTCTCAAGTATATAAAAAGAGAAAGTTACTGCTTGACATTTTAAGTCATATTGTCACACGTGATACAATAATTACAATGAGTGATGAAGACCTAGGTGAACGGCTTTGGAAATGTTTGAAGGGACATAAGTACCTCATTGTTATAGATGATATTTGGGATAGCAAGGCCTGGTATGACATTGAAAGATTCTTCCCAGATGACAACAATGGAAGTAGAATTATGTTTACGTCTCGAATCCACGATGTGGCTTTGCAAGTTAAGGCCAACTCGAAACCACATCATCTTCGTCCACTATCTAATGACGAAAGTTGGGAGTTACTTGAAAAGAAGCTGCTAGAAAAAGGTGATTGTCCATCACATTTGTCCGAGGTTGGTGAGCACATTGTGAAACTGTGTAAAGGGCTACCTCTGGCAATTGTTGTTATTGCAGGTCTCCTTACAAGGGAGACACATAACAAGATTAATTGGAAGCAAATATCTGAACATCTAGGTTCAAGACTTGCAAGTGAAGGGTACATGGACATATTAGAGCTAAGCTACATGCATTTACCGGATCATCTGAAAACATGTTTTCTTTACTTTGGAGCACTTTTTGAAGATAAAGTAATTAGCGCTCAAAAGTTGATCAAACTATGGATTGCAGAAGGATTTGTACGAAGAACTGGGATAAAGAGATTGGAAGATGTGGCCAAGGAGTACTTTATGGATTTAGTCAGGAGAAGTCTAGTAATTGTTACAGGAAGAAGTTCCACAGGCGGAATCAAAACATGTTACATTCATGATCTTTTCCGTGATTTGTGCTTAGCAAAAGCAAAAGAAGAATACTTTTTTCAGTTGGTCAGCATCTCTGGTGGACATGATCTTCCTCATTTTTTACTGAATCCCGTTAATTATGACCAATATCGGTTAATGGTTTATGGCGATTGGGATCATTTTGTCAAGTCCAGACCTGATGGCCTTCGCATCCACTCTCTTCTATTCTTCGCTGCAAATTCTTTGAATCTATTCCCTTGTTCTAATGCCTCTATATCTTTTGACAGATTCAAGCATCTTAAGGTGTTACATTTGGGCGGCATCTTTTTTGGCAGTTATTTTCCAACTGAAATTACAGTGTTAGTTCTATTGAGATACTTGGAAATCAGGGGTATGTTTAAAAATGTCCCTTCATCAATACTGAACCTCAAGACCCTTGAAACTCTTGTAATCAAATCTGTGACATCGATTGTGTTCCCAGCTATCATCTGGAAGATGAAAAGTTTGAGGAATGTGGATGTCAAAACTGACTTTGTTTTTGCTGAGGATTATGACAGTTTTGATTCATTATCAAACCTGGAAGTTCTGTCAACAATTAGGATTTCTCATCCACAAGTTACAATGAAGCTATTTGGAAGGTTACCAGCACTTCGAAAACTCAGCTGCATATTCGTAAAATCACAGTCAGGCGTCAGCTGCCCTTTTGAGTATCGATCATTGTTCGACTCCTTGAGAAGGCTAGAGTCCTTGAAAATAATTCAATGGGAAGCTTCATGTCTCGGGTTTGATCAATTCCGAGCATTTGGAATTCCAAGAACTCTCAAAAAGCTGACTTTGTCAAGGCTTGGCCTGCCCTGGTGGGCAATTTCAGCAATTGGACAACTATCCAATCTTGAGGTTCTCAAATTAAGAGAACATGCTTTTTCAGGTCCAAAATGGGACGTAGAAGATGTACAATTTCCAAACCTCAAACACTTAGAACTGTACAATTTGAACATTGAAAAGTGGATTAATGTCTCAACTGAGTCCTTCCCCTGCCTACACCGGCTTGTTCTGAGACATTGTTACAGACTTGAGGAAATCCCACCTTGTTTTGGAGATGTTCCCACCTTGAAGATGATTGAGGTTCGTTTCTGCAGCGCAAGAGTCAGTAATTCAGCCAAAAGCATCCTCTGTGAACAACTGGACATGGGAAATGAGGACCTTGAAGTCCTGATATCTTAAGTTGATGCTAGTTTCCGACTGGAGAATTCAATATGGTGCCCATCTTATTCAGCAGAAGTAAGCAAATCAACTTTTTCTTTTTTGTCTTGCAAAAGCATCTTATTCGATGTGGTGCCATCTTATTCATAAGTTTCTCGTCTTAGCAATTGCATTGATAGCTATAAATTAATGCTGTGCATATTTACTGAGTTTACACTTTTATGGTGCACATGTAAGACTTTAGCATACCCAAGTGTACTCGGTATTAATTATAATCTTATGGGTAAATTAAATATAACTCCCTTACAATTTTGCATAATTCCAAATGACTCTTTTAAGGTTTCAAAATAGCTATATAACCCCCGTGGTTTTATACAAAGTGAAAAATGGACTAAATGCACAATCAGTTAAGTTGCGGCAAGTATATGAGATGCATTCTAAAATTGCATGTGATGAAAGCAGAATATCTACTTAACTCCTTATGATTTACATAAATATCTACTTTACCCCCTATAGTTTTTGTATTTATCCACGCAATCCCCTTGTAGTTTTATATAAGGTGACTAAATCGTCATTTGATTTAGCATTTAAGTAACGACACTATTAGTATTTCAACTAATGACATTTTATAGGCTATTTTTAGTCAAGTTTCCATTTTACTTGAAATCACAGGAGAATAAAGTTGACATTTTGAAATGCTAGGGGATCATATGGTAATATATGAAACCACAAAGAGTTATTTGTAATTTACCCTAATCTTATATGAGATGAAAAAAAAAAACCCCCAATTTAACTTCGGACCATGATTAAGAACTTGGGATTCCACCTTAAACCTAGTTGGCAATGAACAGGAGTGGCCAGCATCTTATCAATTCGGCTGGTCGAAACATCTCATAAATTCGGCTGGAGATCCTTAGACAACCTTAAAACTCTAATATAATTGATATTTTCCCACAACACAGTCTTAATTTTATAGCTCCTTGTTGCATATGTTCTTATTATTGCAAAGCTTGCATTATAAAGATGCAAACTTACCTCATGTAGCATCCAAAATTGCTTGGATTAAAAGGTTTGTGCTTTGGTACATTAAAAATTTGTGCATGGTATTTGTAAATCAAGATCTTGGAAGATTAAGAACTAAGCTGAGCACCTGCACTTGCTAAGTTGCAATTTAAAGTTCTGAATGCTAAGAACTCATATACAAGTACTATTACAAATAATTCTAGCCCTTTTCTGCATGGTTGAATCTTCTTGATATTCCATTTTCTCTGCTCAGGATCAAGTTTCTGTCAAGCAATCAGACTACCTCAATCTGGTCCAGCATTTGTTAAACCGGACTTGTCAAAATCAACCATTTGATAGAATTCAAAGGCCAGTAATGTTCTATTGTGGGTTCTGTGCGAAACAAAATTTTGGATTCTATTTCCTTTGCTAGCACCATGCCAAAACCAGGGTTACCATTTTGATGCAATGTGTCAGCGTGCAATTTCTGTTCCCAGTCTTTTTGGTATCATCGAGTAGTCGTTTGTTTTGTACTAGTAAGCGACCTTGTCTCGTTTACTCTGTTTTGTCTTTACAATTGAAAATCTCAGGTTATCATAATTTTTCTGAGAAAACTAATTATAGGTATGCATTCAATTACAGTAATTAGACATTGAAATAAGTATTATATATTAAACATAAATAACACCAATATCATTTCTCATCCAGTATTCTTCACTACGACAGCTATTTCTAAACCAGAAAGATCACAAGAGTTATATATATATATATATATATATATATGAATTTGCCACAACACCTCTCCCCCCAGGGTCTACAAATTCATGTTTTGGTCCTCTAATGGCGTGAAAGTTTTCTTTAATATGCTTTACAACTACAATCTTATGGGCTCCTCAAAATTAAATTTTTTTTTAAAGTTATTTATAAGGGATAATTTTAGAAACCTCCCCTGAGGTTTCTAATAATTTCACTTGGCTCCCCTAAGATTTTAAAAATTATACCTACCTCCACTGTCCATTTAAAATAACAATATTAACCTTAATATTTTTAATAAAACTCTCTTGTTGCCTTGTTTATGAAGAGGATGGATTTTATGATTTTTTTTTTTTACCATTTTCCTTCTTATTCATTTCTCTTATATTTCATTAGAAGTATAGAAGAACTATCAATATTGTCCCTAATACATATTCAAATTGAACGTTAAACTAGTAATTTTTTTTGATAACTTTTAATATCCTCCAATTTTTTTTGTAGCTCTTTTTTTGGGGTATCAAAATCAAGGATAAGTCAACAATAATAAAAAACAAATGGCCCAAAATCATTACCAAATTATGATAGTTCCACCACTAAACTAGTCCATAAAATTTTATTAAAAAAAATAATCCATAAACTTTAAAAGAAACAAAATAGCACTTTTTCTCTATCTTAAAAAGAATTTATATTCCTAGTAAAGCACTATGAAAAATACCCTATTATAGCAAAATATTTATTGTTATAGTTAATTATTAAATAACAAATATTAGTATGAAAAACTTGATACTCTTTTTATTTAGAAGAACAAATTGAACTTTGTAAAATAAGGGCATTTTAGGGTATTCATCAAATTTTTTTTACTCTATTTTAAAGTTTGGTTACCAAAGTGTCAAATCAAAGGAGGTAAGTGTAATTTTTAAAATATCAAGAGAACTAAGAGAAATAGTAAGAAACCTCAAGGGATGTTTCTGAAGTTATCCCTATTTATAAAGCATATGCATGTATGAAGTTCACCCGCTCAAGCCAAGGATCCTAGTTCCGTCATTGATTGATATTTCATATAATTTGATAGAAGTTCCCCTTTAACAATTGTCTTATGTGAGATATTGTTAATTAAAAAAAAAGTTAGAATTTTCATGAAATATGCTTGTGAAAAGTTCTACGGTCTAATCAGAACCCTATACAGACTAGAAGCTCGAACAATTATCTTTGAACAATTGCATATTCGAACAGTAATTATAGACCAAAGACCTATAAATTTACACTTGAGTCTAAATATGTATATTTTTCATGTAACATCTACAACAAAGATTGACCTTTGAAATTTAATCAGACAAATGATATCAACGATCCATATGCTAAATTGTTTTTCTACAGATTGCATTGGTGTCATCCAACATAAGTACGTATGAACCACATTCTTGTTCAGACAAGCACTGACAGATGTTCATCCACAATTAGCTTCTCAGGAGTGCAAGGTAAGAATCGGTTATAAGTTAGGGATGCAAAGTGGATTAGTCCAATCTATACTGCAATTTTAGTTAGAGAAACTTTGACAGGTATGAGATATCCATTGAGGGTTGGCCTCTCAATATGAATTCTTATTTAATCACTAGCTAGGCTTCCTGTCTGGGGAACATGGAGCCTAATATACAAAATATACAGGCTTGACTTTGATCAACCGCCTCAACTCAGTGCTCTAAACGGCCAATACGTGGACAAATGCCACTTAAATTGAGCTGGAATCAAGAAATGGAAGGCCTCTGAACTCCACCTTTCCCAACCCTCTCCGCATTATAACATGTAATCTACCAACATATCCATTGAACTTGGAAACATAAGTCGGAAGAAGGAATATTATCCAGGTTGTACATTTTGATGAGGTGCATGAGGAGGAGGGTGGTGAATGTGATGAAAGCGGGCGGTGGTTCAAGAATCATGTGATGAAAGGGGGAGGATGTGGATCAAGGAAGTTTGGCTATTGTAAAGAATCATGTGGATGCATGTGGATTGATTGATTGAGCTGGAGAACATGCTTACATCTCATTGCAATTTGCTCTAGGTGTACTTGGCCCTCCTTGCACCCTCCAACTTCCATGGCTCCAACCAACATTCGTTCATATCCCATATTCCCACGTTCCTAATTTCCCATCACCTTGGAAGCTAGGCTAATTGCTTCTGTGCAAAGCAATCATTTTGTAACAGAGGACCCACAGAAACTTTTCATTTGAATGTTGGATTAATTTCACAACAGCCCCTCCAAAGGTCCGACTTTATCGCTTTGCCCCTTGAATGTCTAGTTACATCAATTTCCTCCATGTGACATGTAAATTTTCTCAACCAAACTGAAATACATTAAGTAGATAATGTCCAATTCCTCTTTCAGTTTAAAATGACACATTTAAAGTCTTATTTTGTTTTGAAAAATACCCTTATGTGTATGTGCAAGTGCAAGGCATTTTCTATGCACGCAACTCTATTAGGCATCTAATTTTTTTTTCTTCTTTTGATGATATGTACAATAGTTGTGCGTATCGAAATTCATCGAAAAATGGCATTTTTTTGAAAAGAAAAATCATGCTTGAAATATTTAGTGCTGATTTGATTGATTCGTCGATAACATGTGCATGCCATGTAAGCAAACAAAAGAAGGATGGGGACTTATTTGTCGATTGTTTTTAATTGAAAAAACATTTGAAGACTACATGAGAGAAATTGATGCAATTGAAAATTCAAGAGGGCAAAGTGATAAGACTTCGTTCGTGTTGGGGGTCCCTTTTAAAATTAACCCTTGAAAGTTTTCTCAAGTCTTTCCAATCTAAAATATGTAAATTTCCTTGATGCAATTTTTTTTTAATTTCAAAAAAGCACACTTCATCCATACATTTCGGTAGAGTGCACCAACAACAATACAAGATTGATCATTGAGAAAAAAGAATCACATTGCATGAGATAAATAAATGAAGAGATGCATATTTTATATAATTTTCACCATTTATATCCTATTAGTGCATGTACATAATTACATAATAGACCCCTATAATATACCCCTATCCTCAACATGCATGCATGTGCACACCGATGCCTGAATCGACTCCATCTAACAATTGTTTAGGCTTTCAATCCATGTGGCCGCAAGACAGTATAAAATCCCAACAAGGGTTGCCTCGCTATCCACAGCAATTTCATCTTCTTATCCATCTCAGTCTTCTGTGGTCTCTTGAAGTTGATCAGACCATCTATCATGGGCGTTCCTAATCAACCTTTCCTCATTTCCAGCAATCTCTTAATCAAAGGAAAGTGCAATTTAGTCAATCCTTTGTTGAGCAAAGTCCTAGAACTCCAAGACAAGAAGAGAAGATGTGCAGCTGATCATTCTGGCTTCAGAAATGGCCGCAATACGAAGATGAAGATCAGGTCTCGAACAAGGTTTCTGATGATGAGGAGGGCTTGTCTGGAACGTCGAAGACGGGGGCCTGTAGGAACTTCTGGCAATGGGATTCAAAGAAAAGTGAGGATCCTCAAGAAACTAATACCAAATAGCGAGTCAAGGGAAATTGATGCTCTTTTCCAAGAGGCTGCTGATTATGTTTTAGCGTTGCAGATGAGAGTCAAAGCAATGCAGATTATGGTTAATCTGTTGTCAGGTTCTGGTGATCATCAAGATTAAAATTAATTATCTGTATTGTGTGTAAAAGTTTTAGAAGCCATTGATATGTTAATTCTTTGTTATTCAATTTTTTTTCCTTTCTTTTTTTTTTTGTTATGGTATAATTTCTTAGAGTGACTTGAACGCAACAGCTGGTTTTAGAATCGTTGCATGTGTTTTGAAATCATGTTGATTATTGCCCTCATAGATTGGAGGTGCCACATTCTAGTAAAAAATTTCATAAAAAACTCTGAAGTTTTCTTTGATTGACTTGTTACTTGTTCGTGTACTAGATTTTTTTTTTTTCTTTAACCTCCCTCTCTTTCCTACATTCTATTATCAGATCAAGATTCAAATTCTGAACCTGATAACGAGGAGAATGTAAACTCAGATCTTGATTAAATTTGATTTGTACATTTTAGGGAGTGGTTCACACATAGCAGCAGCAGCAGCCGATCAACGCGAAATCCTTTGAATTAGTACGCCTTTAAAATTAGGCAAGTAAAAATGGCACGATTAAAGACGTGGTTTAATAACTCCAAAGAAGCCAAAACATATTTGCAATTCGCACCTACAAGGGCAAACATAATGGAACTCATTTAGCTTTTTCACCGCCATTTGATCCATCACAAAATCAACGCGAAATCCTTTGAATTAGTACGCCTTTAAAATTAGGCAAGTAAAAATGGCACGATTAAAGACGTGGTTTAATAACTCCAAAGAAGCCAAAACATATTTGCAATTCGCACCTACAAGGGCAAACATAATGGAACTCATTTAGCTTTTTCACCGCCATTTGATCCATCACAAAATTAATTCGAGACACGATTTCGTTTGATTTTTATGAATTTTCATGCTAAATACATATTTTAGGAGAGTATTGTTTGCATTTCAGAATGGAGATCAGAATCATAAACCTCACTATGTGTATGAAAGTGTATGAATTGTCGAAAACAAATAGGCTTCTTTTTTTTTTATTTCTTTTCACAATCGCCAGATTCAGCATTCGAACCCTAAATTTAGTAGTGAGAAGAATTCTAAAAACCCTCCTCTAGCAAGATAGATTTCATATTATGAATACGTTTATAAATCTAAATCCCAAATTATAATTGGGGAGTAATGATGTACAAAATCAAATATTTTCTTTCCCATTGAGTGATTCTATTGATGGTATATCCAACGATAAGAATGGAGTATCATTAACTTTGATATTGATTCATTGGCATACATACCCATTTACCAAACACTGCTTACCATTATGAAGTGGTTCACTTTTTTTTCTTTTCCAAAATAAAAACTTTGAATTGGTTAACATGATCATTGGCAATGCTTTCACCTTTGTCAACCAATTTAGGATATCCAATGGACCCTCCCTAAAGGATGAAGAAGAATCCCTGTGGGCCTACATGACAGCCCATCAGCACTGATTCTGTGCTCAGCAACAAATTTGGGCCTCCTTCATTGGAATTATTCGGCACGAGTGAAGACTGAAACTGGGCCCCCGTCTGATATGTCGTCTTTCAGATTAGATTCCATGCCTGACAATGTCCAACACATGAAATTCTTTTGTTTCTTTTTTGTTCACCAACTATAATATATAGGTTGAGTTGAGTTTTCTTCCATTCTCCGGTTGATATAATTCTTAACAATAACTAAATATAAACTCATAAAGGTTTAGGATTTGTAGGCCCCCTTTTTTAAACATAAAAATTTTTTTCATAGAAAATTGCAAACTAAATAAGGTTTTAAAATTCTCTTCGTTGCTAGGTTCAAGGTTCGAATTTTGAGTCTGTAGTTAAGAGTTGGAAAAACGTGAGAAGTGGTGAGATGGTTTAAAAAAAAACTCATAAAGTTAAATTTTACTTAGGTACATTTAGAGGTGTCAAAATGGGTGACTTGGGCGGGTTTGGGTTGGGTAAAATGGGTAATGGGTATAAATGAATCAACCCATTTATACCCATTTAATTAGATGGGTATAAATGGATAAGTCAAAAAATGAATTGGGTAACCCAATTACCCATTTATAACCCATTTATTTTAATTTTTTGTAAACTCATTTAAATTTATTTTTTCAAACTAAGTTATCAATTTATACCGCTCTTTGTACCCACCATTAATTTTAAATATTTACTTATAATGTTCAATAAGCCTAATTACCAATTTTTTTCCATTTATACTCTATGTCACAAAATTACATATTATTTAATAATTGAATAATAAGAATAAAAAAATTTGAACTAAGTACTATAAAAGTTAATATAAAAACTTAATCGAAAAATTTTGAACCCCTCACATTTTTTTCATATATAAATTTAAAATTTCATTTTAGAAAGATAAGAAAAGTGGCTAAAACTTGTCATAAATTGGTAATGCTAAAAAGTGAGCAAGTTAACAAATTAAGAGAAAATAAAATAATAAGATAAAACCAACAAATAATAATAATAGTGAAACAAAAGTAGTTAACATCATGACAAAATGAAATATTTGAAAAAAAAAGGGTGGGGGAAGAGAAGAGACTTAGGGGAAGAGAATTCTAAATGAGTTAATTGAGTTTGACGGTGGTATTATTGGATAACCCATTTATATTCATATACAAAAATTTAAGATACCTATACCCACCTATTCATGGGCGGGTATAGGTAAATTTAGTTAAGTGGGTTGGTTTGCCACCTATAGGTACATTGAATCTTATAAGAAACATTCCTATGAAAACAAAAGCAAACAAAAAAACTCAATTGAATATGTACTATTTCCATAAGTAATAAAGAAAAATCTTGTTTTACGTTCACCACTCCATTCTCAACTCTGATTCCAATTGATGCCTTTGATAAACTAGAGACAGAGATCATCCTTCATTGACTTATTTTTTTATAAATGGTTAGCGTTTTTTTTTTCCCAACTTGTTAGGTCCTTCGATCTCTTCATTAGTCCTCAAACCGATTTAATTAGGTGTAATTATCACTTTTGCCCCACAGAAAATTCATTTTATCTCAAAATTTTCTTACTAATTTCAAGCTCACATAAATTTGACATGTTCTATAAATAGCATCTTCATATTATCTGTTGATTTAATTTTCTTGTGTTTTGATGCAAAATGATTTTAAAAAAACGAGCATGAAAATGTAGAAATGCAAACAGTCATATCAAAAGGCAAAAGGCATGAGGCATGGACATTGCTTGGTAGCATAATTTGTTGGTCACTGGTTAATCTCACATGCTCAACTATTACTGGATTGGCATATGTGTCTAATTGGATGCCTAAAAATTGTTCATTTTTTTTCCTTTTATCAATCATCTAATTTGGCCTCTCAAATTTTAAGCTTAACAGTGCCTATGCTATTGAATTTTCAATTTTCTGAATTCAGCTTTAATTTGTCCCTAATGCCAAAACCAATTAAAAAAGTTCTCATTTCTTCCCGCTAAGATTTAGTTTAATGTTAATTAGGCCTTGGCTAGGCATGTCAATGGATTGGATTTTATCCAAAATCAACCCAAACCCAATATATTTGGGTAGGGTTTGGATTTAATTTCTTAAATCCAGACCCTACCCAGACCTAGATCTTGTGAGAGAGTCGTGGGGTCTGGATAAGGTTTGGTTTTCTAAAATTCATATCCAAATCTAGACCCATACCAGACATTAATTAGACCCATATATATTTAATTAAATAATATATATTAGTAAATTTATAAAATAATCTAATATTTTATAGCTATTGTATCAAATACAGTAAGATTTTATAGCATCAGAATCTGCATTTAGTGTTGATGATTGGGTGATTGATGAAACTCGTGCCAAGTTACTTCTAAATATGGTTGAAACATTAGTGACTACTGATGATTAGATTGAATTAAAGAAAAAATGAACAAGTGTTTATAAATCTTCTTATTCTATTATTTATTTGCCATCGGTCCTTAGTCAAATGACTTTTATCTCATTCACTATTTTAGTATTGGATTGCGAGACATTTACCAACATTGAGGTTTAAATAAGAAAAAGATGTGCAAAATTATATTTTTTAATAAGACTAATATTTTATATATGTTATGCTTGTTTTCTTTTTTAAAAG
Organism: Coffea eugenioides; assembly: GCF_003713205.1. Taxonomy (NCBI): domain Eukaryota; kingdom Viridiplantae; phylum Streptophyta; class Magnoliopsida; order Gentianales; family Rubiaceae; genus Coffea; species Coffea eugenioides. The sequence goes on from NC_040040.1 coordinate 49,806,579, forward strand.
CTAATCCTAGTTGTCGTTATAATTTGTACAAATGTTTTCAAGGAAAAGGGAAAAGGTAAAGGCAAATAAATGAAATATTGGATGTAAATGCAGTTGAGTCTTTGAAAATATATAGAAGTAGTCAATAATAATTCTTTTTTTAAGTTCACACTATTCATTCAACTTGTTGAATGTTAATTTTATTATTTGAAAACAAAAATTAGATGGTATTTATATTTTTTATGAACTCTACATATTATAAATACATTTTTACTTTAGTATGTTCAGAAAATACCCATTGATACCTATTGGATACTCAGATTCATAAGAATTTAGGTATGGACTTACTTTTTCAGACTCAAAAAGGTATGGATTTGGATTTGGATCTAATTAAATTAAATGAGTTTGAATCTAAATTAAAGGGATCTAACCCAAACCCTACCCATCAACATGCCTAGCCTCGGCCAAGGTCATAAAGTAGCCAAATTTCCATACATCAAAAGCCTTTTTTCCCTAGGGAATTTAACTTAATATAGAGTCCATCTTGGATTCGGAGCATTTTTGAATGGAAAATTATACATTTGCGAGTGGCACGCACTTACTAGATGTGTACCCGTTCAGCAAAGATGTGTATGCGAATTTACAGCAACATTGATTTTATTAGGTACATAATCGAATCAATGTCGAATCTTTCAATTGATTAATCTTTTCTTAAATTGACGGTCTATACACTGTCAGTATTAGATGAATGATAATTATGTAAAATTTAAATTTAAAATTCAACTTTTGTACATATGTTATAAATTCAATGGTAATATTGTATGTATACTTTCAGTGTATATAAGATTGAATAATAATTATGTAAATTTAAATTTGAAATTCAATTTTTATACACATGTTATAGATCCAATGGTAATAGTGTATGTATACTTTCAGTGTATATAAGATTTATTCTTCTTGGATGAATGTCAACAAGTTTTTCTTTTTTCTTTCTTTTTTTTAAATTTTTTTTTGTAATGAGAATGTAAACCACAATTATAAGATGAATGTAACAAATCAATATCAAACTTTCAATGTAAATCGTGCTAATGGATAAGATACACATGTTTTATTGTTTTTGACATACACTAATTTTTCTACCAAAAGGAAAAAAAATTCTGAAATCGTTATTGATTTACATGATCATTACTTCTGATTGAGAAAATTTATTAAGCTTTGAGGTAAATAAAACCCCGAAAACAGGCAACGAAACGACGACGTGTTAAGGGATCTAACCCAAATCCTACCTATCAACATGCCTACCCTCGGCATGTTACTGTTTAACGACAACCAAAAGAAACGACGACGACGACGTGTTACTGTTTAACTTGTTAAGTGACGATATATATGAGAAACATACAAAACCCTCTGCTCGGTCATCAAATCGAGACTTTTCCAAAATCCCGATGGTGCCCGCTGGCTATTCCTCCGGCATCGAGGTCGCCGGCGACAGCCTGCAAAGAGCCATCCCTTCTCCAGCCGTCCCAGAAACAACTGTTACTGATCATAATGGTGTAAGAGAAGAAATGGCAAGTGCTGCAGATGGCTCCGTAGTTGGAAACCCTACGCAGCTTCTAGATGCCGAAACCCTAATCCTGTCGGAAAATTTAAATAACCAAAACCTCTCCTCCGATGACGGTAGTTCTTCAGGCGAACGAAATTTTCAGTCGTCATGGTCATCAGCTATTGTGGTTGGCAACAATCAAGATCTAATGACTCAAGTTTTACTGTTTTTGCCGGCGAAATCCCTAATGCGATTCCAATGCGTGTCCAAAGATTGGCTCTCTATCATCTCAAGCTCGAATTTCCGCCTCCTCCATTCTCGGAAGAACCCTGGTGCCGAAGTTGGGCTGTTGATGCTGCGTAAAATACAGGGGAAATCCAAGCTCTATCATGTTCCTCTTTGCAAAGAGGAGTTAAATTCAGTAGGTATGATCAGTTCTCGTTTCTCTAATTTGTTTGACGTCGAAGGAGAAATTGTGGGGATGCATAGCAGTAAGGGGTTATTTTGTATTGATTTCTTGCCTGCGAATGAAAGTAGGAGATTTTATGTCTTTAATCCTACCACGAACCAGTGTAGGCGCATTCCTTTAGTTGATACTATGGACTGGTCTAAGTTTGAAATTGTGGCGGTTAATATTTGTTTTGATCCTCTAGAATCTGAATATTATAGCCTGGTCTGTGTTTGGGAGAAAAAGCCAGGTGTGGAAGGGAGACAGAAATTCCGGTACACTGTCTATTCATCGGAAAATGGCGTCTGGAAAAACTGTGAGAGATCTAATGCTCCCGGTTGGCGGTATTCTTTCCATGATGGCGTGTTTTGGAATGGTATTCAATTTTGGTGCAATGAAATGGATGTACTGTATTATGATTTCAAGCATGATTATGGTCAACAAGTGTGGGATGATGGTCATGAGGAAACTGGGCCTGGTTATGTTCTGTATTTTGGTGAGTCTGGGGGTAATATATGGCTTATTTACTCAACTGGCTATGAGTTGGAAATCTCACAATTGGAGGTGGATATTTATCCCAATGCGAGTCACTTTGCACAATGGTTGCCAAAGTATCACATTGATCTTGGTTTTTTGTGTGCATTTGGTCCACTGTTGGTGAAGCCTCCAAATCCTCCAAAGTGTATATTCGATGTGGATTTTGGCTTTCGTATGCTTGGGAAATTTGGATTTCGTGTACGTAGTTTTGTTGTTGATGAAAGAGGGCAGAACCCAAGGCTAGTTATATCAGTGCCTGGTAAAATCATTTGCTACGATATCAAGGGTAAGACTGTTGAAGAGCTAGTTCAAATTGAACCTGCTGATCTTAATATGTTTGAACTCAATCTGACAAGTTTCACGTTCAATGGAGCCAACAAACTCGTTGAGACACTTGCCTGTGTTTAGTTAGTCTACTACTCTCTTATTAGGTGTTTTGTCATAGACTTAATATACTTATCTATTTGCCTTTCAGTTTGCTAACTGCTCAGGTTTGGAGACACTAATGCTAGCATATTATGTGATGAACACTATTACATGCAATTTGATATCCCTATTTCCAGAGAGTTCATTTTGGCTGTTGACGATTACGGTAATAGAATATTTTCAATGCTTACATGGTTGTTGGATGCATCTCTTTGGTGTATAGTAACAAATTTTTTTTTAACTAGTTTCATTTACTCAAGTTATATGATTATTTCCATTTCTCAAGTATAAGCATGCAGTAAATTTGTGGAGTAATTTAGACCTCTGAGGTAGCAACATGTTAGCATGTCAAACAATATGACAAATCTGGTGGATAATTCACTGGTAGAAAATTTAAGTTTCATATGACAGGGTAGCAAACATAACCAAGTGTACTCATTAGAGGAAAGAAGTAGAAATGCAATGAATCATATGAAAAGGCGAAAAGCATGGACATTGCTTAGTAGCATACTTGCCTGGCTGGTCACTGGTTAGTCTCACATGCTCAACTGGTCAACTGTTACTGGATGGGCATCTGTGTCTAACTGGATGCCTTAAAATTGTTCATTTGACAGAAACACAGAAGAGCCATTTCCCATTCCCAAATTTTCCAAAATTTACATCTTCTTTATGACTATTTTATATTCCTAGTCTAATTTTTTTTTTTTCAAAAAATTTCCATAACTCTTTATAGTTCATTACTCTTTTTATTTTTGGTAATTTGATTTTTTTTTTTTTTTTTGGTAAGTGGGAGGTCTCAAACTTGAGACCTCTCATTTACTCTGTCCCCCTTCATGCTACCAATCCATCCCTTCCCCCGTAATTTGATTGTCTTTGAGTGACTGAAACACGATTGCTGGTCTTGGAATTCTAGCAGGTCTTCAAAATTCTTGTTCATTACCCTCGGAGATTATAGGTGCCACAGCTCAATAAAAATTTTCAATTTGTTTTGTTCCATCTCTTTGCATTCACTTAATGCCTAGCAAAAGACTTGTAAAAGTCTCCCCGCTTAACTTATTGCTTGTTTGTCTAATTATATCTACGTGACTTTTCATCATCTCGCCGAAATTCTATATGGACATTCTAGGCAGCATTTTACAGCAAAAGTACCAGTAACCGATTAACATTAGCTGATCGAAGCGTGACTATCTATCACTGAAAGAGACCACGCCTTTAGACCAGGCAAGCTTGTTGGCGCAGGTTCTCGAACAGTTGCTCACGGCTGAAGGCGTGGTGTTTAGACATGTATCAATGCTAAGGATATAAATAGATAATTTATATTCTCACTCCCATTTTAACTTCTTGCACTTCAATTCACTCGCTAAATAGTATGTTTTCAATGAGTGTAAGAGGCTAATTTGGGAGTGCAAATATCACTTTCCTATAAATATGACAAATTATATTGAAAAGCGTACTATAAAATTTGCTACATTCTTTTTGAACTGCATACTATAAAAGCCGCTACATTCTTTCTTATTCATTCTTTATTTTGAAAATTTACATGGTTTATTGCTCATTTATGTCATTTTCTCAGAAAAAAAAAAACATATTTTTGTCTACGCAAAAAAAAAAAAAAAAAAAAGAAAGAAGAAAATACTCATATTTATTATTTACCAATGATTACCATGTTTTTAGATTTTTCAAAGGCGTAAAACCAATAACTTCCACTGCTTTAATATATTTTTTTAATTTTTTGAACACATATATAGTGTGCTTTTTCACAAATAAGCATAAAAGCAATACTGTAGTTGGTGGTGGGCTAGATTTGGGCATTACATCTTCAATCAACTCATCAAGCACCGGCAAAGCTGGGTCTTATCTGAAGTCAATTTTATGAGCGCACCAGCCTTTTCAATTTTGGGCAGACCCAATTCGTAGCTTTCTCTCAACGACCAATTGTCCATGGCCCATTACAAACAAACCATTCATTCGATTTTTTTGCATTACATCAAGTGAAAAATTATTAGTTAATCAGTGAATCTCGATTTTACGGTTTGACGCTGCAAAAATGGATGTTTAATTGTTTCTTTTCGAAGTTGAAATTAGCATGAAAGACCAAAAATCGCATGCTTAAATAATTCTCAAGAATAACATTTTCAGATATCTGTTTTAACTGTAAAAAAAAAAAAAAAAATCATTCAAATTTTCACTAGCTGTGAGTTTCTTCAGTTAGACTAAATTTTCACCATTATGGGTTAGTTGTAAATTAATTTTTTTAAAAATATTTAAGCTGAATTTGATTCCCATCAAATTGAAATATATAGATTGGAATTCCAATTGGATATTATTATTGGAATTCCAATTGGATATTATTAAGTGCAGCCAAAATACGTCAAAGATTAGGAAAAGGTGTCCAAAACGCAGTTGAAAGCAGACTTGACAAAAGCCGTCTTGTGGAAGAGCAAGAACTGTAGGCGGAAGTGAGTAACCAGTGTAAACCCCAATCTCCATAGTGTTTTTGGCATTGATCAACTTGATGAGCATGTTCAAGAACTGCCCTTCATCAGCAGGTGTAATCATAACATTCCTATTTCCATGATAACACCAATATGAACCCATTACCACCAACCCAAAGTTAATAAGAATGAGGCAATCAACTGAGACTCACCATGCTTGATGCTTAGCTGTTAATTCTCTAAGCTCTTTCATTTGACTCTGCCTCTCTTGGATACACACTAGCTTCTAAGATGTACTGCAAAAATGGATAAAACCAATGGACCAATCAACCATTTCTTGAATCAAGACCAGGTCTGTAATTAATAGTTTGCAAGCAAATGTTACTGTGGTATAGGCATAAGTACCTGGTAGAGTGCATCACTTTCAGAAGGTTTTTACAGCTTCTTCTTCTTGCTGGCAGAGATCCAAGCCATCCTCTGTAACGCCCTGGACCAAGGGCTGGCTTAACAACTTCTGAGCGAAGTCTATAGGATGAAAATGGTTAACCTAAGTTGTTAGTAGAGCTGTTAATCGAGCCGATTCGAGCTTGAGCACATGATAATCGAGCTCGACTCGAACCTCCAATCGAGTTAGCTCGAGCTCGCTCGATTAGTAATTTGAGTTTCAAAAGTTGTTTGAGATCGACTCGTAAAACTCGACTGAAAACTCGAACTAGAGTTCAAAATCAAGCCGTGCTTAATCAGCCGAGTAAAGCCCTTATCGAGAAAAGGAAAAAGGGTAAAACTATCAGATACACAATGAAATTATGATAATGCTCCTACTATTTGAGCCTGTCGAGCTGTTAGCGAGTCAAGTATAGCTCAACTCGTTTAATAGACGAGTATATATACAACTCGAGCTCGGCTCGTTTTTCTTAGTAAACGAGACTCGGAGCTACCCGATTCGATTAACAGCTCTAGTTGTTAGTAGCTCAATGAATACAAGCTCATATACCATTTCTTTTCCTTTTTACTTCAAACTTTTGATGTGAGACAAACTTGGGATATCACATTCACTCCCCTTAAGGCTTTGCATCTCATGTAAAGACCACCCTTGTAACGCTCCAAACCCAAGGGTTGGATTAACCACTTTTGTAACGCTTTGAACCCAAGGATTGGCATAACAATTTTTGAGCGAAATCTGGAGGATGAAAATGGTTAACCCAAATTGTTAGTAACCCAACGAGTCTAAGGTCATACATCATTCCATTCCGTTTTTACTTCAAACTTTCGATGTGGGAAAAACTCGAGGTATCGCATTCGCTCCCCTTACGGCTTTGCGTCCCACGGAGAGACCACCTTCAGGTTTGCCCAGGTATCAATTGTAACATTCCGAGTCTAAGGGCTGGCCCAACAACTTTTGATAAAATTCATAGGTCCAAAATGATTAACTCGAGTGGATAATAGTTCAATGAGCACGTAAGGTCATATACTGTTCCTTTCCGCTGTCAACTTCCAATGTGAGGCAAACTTAAGGTATCGCATCCTCTCCTTCTCCACTCTGGACCATAAATGCTATTCAAAGAATTCTGGGATTTTCTTCTTTTTTTTTTTTTTTAGTTTGAGGGAGCTTTGGACAGACAGTGTTATGATACGTAGGGATGGCAATGGGGGCGGGTGCCCGCGGGCAACCGCCCCGCGGGGGGCTCTCGGGGCGGGGGTTGGGGCGGGGGATGTGCGGGGGGGGGGGGAGTATACCCCCGCCCCGCCACCCGCAAAAAAAAAGTATATATATATAAATAAATATATATAATATGTAATTTAATTAGTTATAAACTTATAATAATGATATTATTAGTTAGATGTATTATATAATGTATATTAATGTATGTAATATAATTGATATTATCAATTATATGAATAATTAGGCATGTCTACTAATAGAATTTATTAATTAGTTATACTAAATTTACTAATACATTTATACTAAATTTCTAATTACACTTAATAGAATAACACTTTTTTCTCAAAAAAAGCACAAACACGATAATGAATTAGTGATTGTATTTGTACCAAAAGTGAAAATTTGACTATTTTAGTTGTATTTATTTCATTATGTTGGATTGTATTCAAATAACTTTTGTTTGATTGTTTTTATGAGTTTCAATTGTAAAATTACAATGAATAATAACTTGATGATGTGTTGATATTTTAGTATTTAATAATTTATTGAAATTTAACTGTAATAAAATTTTATTAACCCCGCGACGACAATTTTATTAACCCCGCGGGGGCGGGGCGGGGGGGGCGGGCGGGGTGGGAGGCGGGACGGGGGGGGTTGGGGGAATTAATAGGCAACGGGGCGGGGGGTGGGGGAGGGGTCCCGCCCCAACCCCGCCCCGTTGCCATCCCTAATGATACGTGCAGCTGCAGCTAAGAATGGAAAGAGAGATAATGCAAAATATATGGAACTTCATATGTAAATGGGCTGGGTGAATTTGGGCATTAAAAAGGCCCAAAGAAAATACTGTGCCACTCAGCGTATAAATATGTACGTTTAAAAATATAATATATATTTACCGAGTTTTATGGTAGATCCACCGTCTTTATTTTATGTACTTATCCTATCTCTTAGGGCGCAATTAAGGAAAGGTCCTGTTTATGAAGTATGACATTAGTATCACACACTCGTTATTATTTTACAAATAACTACTATTTGAAAAGTTTGTAGTACTAAATAAATTATTCTTATACTAACTATCTAAAATTTTGATTTTTTAGATGAAATCTTGTATAAAATTCTAAATTTGAGCCAACCTCATTTACGACCAAAACCCATTAATTGAAACAGTTAAGATTAGATCATAAGAATTTGAGCCCAAATAAAGAAGTCAATCTAGGGCTGTAAACGAGTCGAATCGAATTGAATTTTTCACAGTTCAAGCTCAATTTGAAATTTTGGCCTCGAATTTGAATATGAAGTCAAATCCTATACGAGCTCAAAATCTAAACTCGAGTTTGATTCGATTTAATAGTTGATAGGTTTGAGCTCGATTCAAGAGCTAAAAAATTTATTTAATTCTTCAATTTTAATATTAAATTATCACTAATACATATATAATATCTATATAATAAAATGAAAGATATATGTAATTTGTTAATATTTTAAATAAAAATATTAAAAATTATTAAAATCGAATTGAAGCTTAACGATCTGAGTATCTACAAATTTGAACTTGATTCGGTAACATAAAATAAATCCTAATTCCTATTCAAATTTGAGTTCGAGTTCATTGAAAATCTAACTCAAATTGAGCATTTAACAAATTGAGTTTGGACTGTTCGTTACAGGTTCGATTCGTTTACATCCCTAAGTCACACCTTGATATTAGTTTTATTTCGGCTAGGGCTTCGGCTTTGCGAAACTTGGCTAAAAAAAAAAAACTAATTGACAATATCACAGATATTAGGGTTGGGTGAAGTGACTACGGACAATGGTTCACGTGTTTTTTATTTATCCATTTTTCTGGTAGAGTAATGGTTCCCGAGATTTCGTTTTTGTGCATAAATGTGGGTGAAAAATGTTGATAAATAACTACTATTTGAAAAGGTTGTAATACTAAATAAATTATTCTTATACAAACTATCTAGAAGTTTAATATTTATTATTTTAGACCTTGCTTTACGATTAATGAATCGTGAAAATGGTTCTTTCTATAAAATACAATAGAAGGACATATTCCTTTTTCTTTGCAATTATTCTTTTTCTTTATTCCAATCCCATACTCCTTCACATTGTCAATTTTTTACTTTATACTTTTAACTGCTTAACACCGATACTATGCAATTGATTATGAGTCTCATCATTTCTAATTCCAAACAAGTTGTTACATTTACCATTAATTATACTCTATAGTGTTCTTTCAAAAAAATAAAATAAAATATTCTTTCATAAAGTTAAAATAAAAAACAACCGATATTTTATAATACACTACTGTTTACGATTCAGAAGAGAGCACGATAATTACAAACACAAACAAACAAAATAAAAAACAAATCCATCACAACTTTTGAGTCCATTATCTGTGTTATTTTCCATAAGCGCTATTAATTCCTTTCTTCCTTATCTTTACTTCATTCATCTAATACATTGTAAACCTTAACTACCAAATTACCTTTTGTGGGTTTGGATACGTGCAGACTGTGTCGTTAAGAAGTCATGTGTACATTTTTACCAATCCATTAGCATAAACTGCAGTACCATTTTTAGAATTTTTGCATAATTGATATTGTGAGACGAACAATTTTGCACAATTATCAAAAAGTAATGAAAAACTAATAAAGCACCATCAAAATCACCTAAAACATGATTAAAATTTTTTGGGAAAATGACCTGTTTCATCCCTTACATTTCGCAAAAATATTCTTTTCGTCCCTCACTTTTAAAATGAAACAAATTCGTCCCTGACATTTAAAAATTAAAACTATTATATCCCTGAACCTAATTTTCAATCTGAATCAAACCATCCAATAACCCAGTAATAAATTTTGAAAATAGAATTGATAGATCATTCAGTCAACTTCATCATATTCATATGACATTTATTAAACCAAAAAAATAAAAATTATAACATAAAAGGCCATTCTTTGTTTTGGAATAGTAGAGTTTTTTTTTTGGATAAATCTTTTCATGCACCGTTAGTATATCTGCTTGCGAATCTAGATGTGTATCATAAATATAAAATTTGGTGTTTAAATTTAAATTAAAATGATATAGCGGTACATAAAACCATCAGTGTATATAATGATAATGTAGAAAAGATTAATCTTTCTTTTTTATGTTATAATTTTTTATTTTTTCTTTTTAGGTTCATTAAATTTTACATGAATATCAAGTTGAGTTAACCAAGTGATCTACCAATTACACCCCCAAAATTTGTAATCAGGTTGATTGGTGGTTTGATTCAGATTGAAAATTAGGTTCAGGGATGTAATAGTTTTAATTTTTAAATGTTAGGGACGAATTTGCTTCATTTTAAAAGTGAGGGATGAAAAGAATATTTTTGCGAAATGTAAGGGATGAAACAGGTCATTTTCCCAAATTTTTTCGGGTGATCAAAATCACTTACAAAAAAGATTAATTTTTTTGGGTGAGTTAATGTAATCCAAAATTAAATTGCACTTTCTATAATAGCCAACTATCCAAGTAACAATAGGAAATTATTTGGGATAGTCTTTTTAAAAAATATTATAAATAACACTTTTTTGGTGCAATGTATGTGAGATAAAAATATTGTTAAATATATATTTATAATGCAAGCAGATAAATTTGTGTAAATAATTTGCTATCAAACACACTCTTTTTCGCTTTTTCTTTTAGTGTAAGTGAGAGGTCACTGACGGGATTTTTATATCAATGCAAGTTTAAATCCGATTTTATACGCGTTGACTGCAAGTATACAGGCCGAAATCGTAATGTAGGGTATGTATCGGGTCGATCACACGAGGAGCAAATTAAACAAGTACTAGACCCTTATTTTCTTTATTATTTAGACTTATGAATAAATCTGAGCAGAGAAAGTATATTGCTATAGTCTACAAATCTGATATACAAATCTAGTTTAACAAATGCTAAATGCAAATGGAGAAATTTCACTCAAGAAAGAATCTAGGGATGTAGATTCCACTTATGGCATAAACAACACAAATGAATGGATTTACCACTTGTTATTATTCTTGTTTAACTAGGGATTCATTTCCAAAATTACCAAGTCTCATTTTCATGATGAAATGGCCTAGAGCAATATAGTTTTCCCTATTTTCATGGTGAAATACTACTACTACTCTGTTTTCTTTCATGAAATGCTAAATAATCCACTTAAGTGTTTCTCTATTTTCATGAACATACAACTTAACCTCTACTCATGTGTTTCCATTGTTACTACCAATTCTCATTGAACAATAACAACTATAAGCATGCTATTGGTGATCAATCAATAACAAGTAATCACAGCTGCACAAGTAGACCAGTTAATACAAGATATAACAAGTATAAATCACATTCAATTCATATTATTTAGCCATAAGTTTCATCTACTCTCTAGATAAAGAAATTTAGCTACTCATGAATGATTTAACAATCAAACTCACAAGTTTATTAATGCAAATCATCATAAGGTACAAGTACAAGAAAGATAAAAGAAAGCTTAGCCAATTGATGGTGAAGCCCTCAAATTCTGCTTTGTTCTTGTACAAGATGATTACAAGTGAAAACTCCAAATGCTTCTCCAAGAACTCCTAGCTAGAGAGAAACTAGTTACAAGAAGGAAAAACTAGCTACATAAGGTCCTCCTTGCTTCTTCCTTGTGTCTCTGCATAAAAGGTGGTAGAAAGTCTATTCCTCTTACTTCATAATTTCCTCCACTCAGATTTTGTAAAAAGAAGTCAAAGATATGATGTTTCCTTTTGTCTACAACTCATTTGGTCTTCTCTTTTGTTGCAGAAGCATGTGCCACCAATTTCTGTCCCTCAAAATAGCTTGAAAAGTTGTGAGAAAGGTAAAGAAAAACGGCTGTGCCACTTGCTGAAGAGAGAGACAGATCCGAGTTTCGGATCCGAGGGTTGAATATGGATCCGAGGCCTTTTTTCTATGGATCCGAGGTCGGATCTTCTAACCTCGGATACACTGCTTCAGAAACACAGATGAGGGCTCGGATTGCCCCTTGTTCACACGGATCCGAGCTCGAATCCGTGTTTATCAAATTTCTAGTTTTTCACTTCTTTCCTTTTTCTACATTTTTGCGTCCAATTTCTTTTGTACTTTGTACTCCGGATGATCCTTACCTGTCTTTCATCTCGTGCATGAATCCTTCACAATTTCACAAAATTTAACACATTAATCCACTCATTTATCAAATTTTGAACACTTAAACAATATTTAATCAATTATCATCAAAAGAGTTCAAATATGGCTTTAATCTTCTCAAAACATACCAAAAGTTCATACCAAATTTGTACAAAATATACGTTAAATATTCACTTATCAGTCACAACCTATCACTTACTAGAAACTCTTATTTATATTCTCTCTCCTAATAACGTCCAACCCATCCCTTTTCCTCGTCTCCAATCCATCAGCTACATTCTTAATTCATTTAGTTTTGATTAAAAAGAAAATTAGTAAATCTTTATGTCAAAATCTTTAAAGGACATTAAAATTAGGGAAAATCGTTCAAAACATCCTTTACATTTTATAAAATAACTTTTTTCGTCCTTGACTTTTAAAAGTGTAATTTTACGTCCCTTACAAATTCACATTGATCAAATTTGGTCCCTACCTAGGTTTCTGACTAATTTTTAGTCAGAATCCATTGCGTGCCTTGCACGTGATTATTTTTGAGGGGCAAAATTGTCAAATCAAATTTTACATAATCCGACCCATAGTCCCTCACATTTAGCAAAATGAATTTTTTCGTCCCTCATATTTCACAAAATAAATATTTTCATCCCTCACATTTTATAAAATAAATTTTTTATCCCTCATTGATTATGTATATGAATAGTTTTTTTTTAATCCATGTATATATCTATTTGATTTCACCTGAATAACACGAATAATATGTAATATATCTCTATTTGATTTCACCTAAACAAGTTAATTGTAATTGTACACATGCTATTCAATAGATGTATACATGGGTTTAAAACTAACAATTTTATTTTAAACCCATGAATATATTTATTTGATTTCACCATGTGAATTTGTTCAATATTTGTGGCCTTTTCTCTTTTAGTAATAATTGATTTATTGAGTTGTATAATAAGGCCATCTAATTAATAGGTCCTAATTTGAATTCTATAGTTATGCTAACAAATTGCAGTTTAAATTTGAAATTTCTACTCACCACCTTTAAGATTAATAATTGAATTACTTATCTTGTGATTGTCTTAAATTTTGAAAGTGCCAATTACTTACTTCTTTTTGTCATACTTTTTTTTGATTATTTTTTTATCCAATTTAATTCGATATAAAACACTCGACAATGTCCAAATTATTTGATTTCGTCTAAATAGCCTAATTGTAGTTGTACACATGCTATTTGTATTGTTCAAGTGAAATTAAATAGATGCATGTGACAACCCCACCTTCTCCTAGGGCGTACCCTAGAAGTTAGCGGATCGCCTGCCTGACTCTCGCCAGGACTCCCTAATGACACATTAATTTCAGTGATAACCAATAATTACTTCCATTACCCTTATATTAACTTCATACATAACAGATACATAACCAAAACCAACCATGTAACTCTTTTACAATACCTAGTACAATATAATGTTCCAACCTTAGCAAAACACTAAAAGAGTTCACAACTCAAAATTCTCCAAGCTAAACTTCCTAAAATCCTTCGTTCAATCCCTGTCCATCAACTCCTGTAAGGAAAACAAAGTTAAAAGGTTGAGCTAAAGCCCAGTGAGGTTTGCCAAGCAAGCAATAGTCAATAAACACTTGAATCATTGCAATTACACAATTAATGCACATTTCACTGAACATTCACATTAGAAGGATACACACTCCACTTGGGAGTCATTTCAATGTCATTGCGCATTCATTTCAGTGTCAAGAGACACTCATTTCACTGTCATTGTACATTCATTTCAATAACATTGCACATTCCGCTGATTCACCTCCTTATGTCCTCCAAAACAATAAACAATCCCCTACATTCAATATTCAGTTCAATAATCTCCCAACCTCATGGTAATACTCGAGTATACCGAAACATTTATCCAAAACTACCGTCCTACCCAACCAAGCCCTTTGCTGGCTCGAATAGTCCGTTGAACAGAGGGTTTTGGGCCCAGTTCAGCCAAAGGCTTACATTCATGCACATTTACAGTATCATTCAATCAATAATCAACCTTCGAGCTCAACTAAGTCTAGTGCGATAAAGTACACTCCCGACTCAGAAGGCGAGGGACCATTGATATACATATCACAATATATCACTAGCAATATTCGAAACAAGCACATTTCTCACATAATTTCATGTAAAGAAACATAACCAGTTAAACATATATATTCGACAACACTCACCAAGGATTCAATTGACTACTCTCAAGTCTCGAGTTGGTTTCCTGGTTCACGGCTACTTCCTGATACAAATTAATAATTTCAAAGTAAATATATAATTTATAAACGATCATTTATTATTCTTTTATTTAAACCTATTAAAATTAAGTTTGACCTTTAAATACACATATAACACTCTCAATTTTTATTCATCATTTTACTTTCGAAGCTTATTGACTTTATTATTATTATCTTCAAAACCTACCTATCTTCAAGTTTATAAACTTATATAACGTTCAAATCAATATACTTCCTCAATCCAATATTAATTAGGCTTATAGGTACTCCATTTTCCCTTTTTAGAACTATTAAACTCCAGGTTATTTGTAAATTAAATTTGTTCCGCAACCCTAACCTCTTAAGTTTTATAGTCTCTAAAATATTCATGAAGACAAAATGAAGTGATTGGAAGATAATTTATAATTCTCATGAGTTTTTCTCTTAATTGCCTTAATTTACTCCACTCGTAGATCTAGATATAATCAATAAATCTCAGGACAACTGTAACTATCATTTATGTAAGCTTACAAGGTTGGAAATTAGAAGAAATGCTGGTTCAAAGTTGCTTCCTCACGGCCATCATCAAAGCAAAGTGCATTCGAGAACAAAAGGAAACGCAACGAGAAAGGCAGCTTTGCCATCCTCTGGTGTTCTGACCATAACTGGAGATACGCTTATCGGATTGAGGCGAATTTTACAGTATTTCGAAGCTAAGATATAGACATACATTTCTTATGAAGACATTGACATCCAGTTCTCACATTTTCAAGTTCAAAAATGGCTGGACAGAAACACATTCTGCTTCACTCCATCGGCTAACATTCTGCATTGCCACTCTCTGGTGTTTTGATCATAACTGGAGCTATACTTATCGGTTAGAGGTAAATTTTATAGGATTTCAAAGCTAAGACCTAGACCTACATTTCTTATGAAGACATCGACATCCAGCTCTCACGTTTTCAAGGCCAAAAAGGGATGGTCAGAAGCAAATTCTGCTTCATTCTCTCGGACAGCAACCACAAAATTTCCAGTAATGTTATTTCAAGCTTTTAAGCAAAACTCTATTCTTCCACTTGCTTAAATCTCTAACTACTTAAGTTACATTCATTCCAGCTGACGGGTATTTTACATACGTGCAAGCTAAAAAATACCGAATTACACCCGTTCACTGCAAGTATACAGATCAACTAGTAGTTTAGGGTATATATCGGGTCGATCCCACAAGGAAGAGTGAACAATTACCGGTATTACTAAAGCTTCTCTATTATTTAGACTGTCAATGAATGATAAGAAATTTAACCTACTGCACTTATACAAGAAATTAACAAATGAAAGTTCCTTAGGTTGTGGTATCCCTAACTACTCATGCAAGTGCTATATTTGGATCATTGAGTACTACATCTAAGCTAATTATGGTGTAATTTCCTTATGCATTTGAATCCTACTTTCGTAGTGAATCAATTATACTTATAACTAATCCATATCTATTCTCATGGTTATGAAATTAGCTACAAGTTCATTTCTTCAGTGAAATTACATGAAATGAATCACTAAAAACCACATAAGTGCACCTCTACTTTCGTGAGTGTACTCCCTATGTTTAGCACTTCTTGAACTAGTGTTAAATCTCAATTTTCATTGCAGAAACAACACCTTAGATAATCATAATTAATGGTACCAGATTAATCATGATTTAAAGAGTTAAAGTGCTAAATAACTTGCTCAAATCGTAGCAATCAAATAACCAAACAATTAACACTAACAATCATAGAAAGTTCAACCAAACCCAAGGTATAAACTTTAGAAACACATAATGAACACAAAATCCAGAACTTGTATATTAACTAAACTTGGAATCAAATACAAAAGATAAAGAGTTTGGAAGGAATACAACCCTTATCACATGAGCTTTCTTCCTTGCATTCTTCATCCTCCATCTTCATCCTAATCTAGATAATAAACAAGAATGGAAAAGCTACACTACTCTATACTAAGCTAAACTAACACTAGGGAGATGAAAGAGCTACATTTCTGCAACTTCAAGCTTCTCCCGTATCTCTCTCTCTATTTTTTGCTATGGACTCCAATCTCTTTTTTCTTGGATCTTGCAATCTTGGCTATTTTATGATGAAAGATGGTCAAGAAATGAGGCCTCCACCTTCCTTTTACAGCTGGAGATGTTTCTCACATGTCTAGCAACGCATGTGAGTTGGTGGAGGTGAAATTGAGTTTTCCGCGTAAAAAGCAGACTTCTCTGACCACAATCCGGCCAGAAATCCGGCCTTAAATCCGGCCAAAATCCGGCCGGATTGCTACAGTGACCATTTGGTCACTTCTGGTTCAATTTCCAGCTCTGCTCTGATTTTGCATCAACTTCCACTGAACGTTTCTTGATGATAAAAGCTGATTTAACTCTTTACCAAAACATGAAACTTGTAAACCTTTGAGTTAGCTTTCCAATACATCAAGAATCACCTCATTTGGATCTGTGTAGGCTGAGAAATGACTGAAATACCCTTGCCTGCTCATTGCCCTGTTTCAGCTTCGACCAGTAGAAATTTGCTACTGTAATTCAGCTTTTTGACTTTGAAAACCTTCAAACTGGATTTAGATGTCTTCACCAAAGTTGTAGATCTATCTCTTATCTTCAAATTGGTTCAAGAATCATCTCAATCCGATAATTATAGCTCAAGTTATAGCCGAAATACGAAAATGTGTCAAAACTGTCAAAATACACAAAATCCCACTAAAAAGTGATAAAAACCTCATTTAATCACTTAAAAGCATTTTTCATCAATTATAGCCAAAATCATTCATTTTCTTCCAATAATATAACCAAAGTGACTAAAAATAATATAAAATATCATACACTTATTACGTAAATTAGTCACTTATCAAACTCCCCCACACTTAAATCATTGCTTGTCCTCAAGCAATTCACACATAATCAAATGCAATGATTCAAGAGGTGAAACAATATATGCACTTTGTCCAATTTAATTCCTCAAGACTTGGAAAATAATCATTATACAATTATTCAATTTACACTAAATACTCATAATATCAAGTAAAGGAAAGATAATTATACCCTAAATTCAACAAGTTAAACTTAATCTCTTACCCTAACTTAATTTTACAAATAAGCAAATCACATAGTCAATTTATAGCCTTCCTCCTCCTTATAATCATCTTTTTCTCAAAATTCTATAATTAAGAGGGATTTATTCACACAAATTTTACTTAAATAGTGAGAATGCTTTTTTACGCGAAAATCGACACTTTTAGGTGAAGATCCCCGGTTACTCAACATTTCACTTATTCAAGTTGCTAATGCATACTCTTAATTCAAGTACCTTTTTACGCGAATGTCGACATTTGTAGATGCCAACCCCCGGTTACTCGGTACGAGAATCATTGGAGTAAAACAATTTTTATTTACTTTCTTTTCTTTTCTCTTTTTTTTTTCCTTTTTTTTTCTACTTTTTTTTTCTTTTTCGGAAATAAAGGACAATAAATAGATATTCCCTCTTAGAAAATATATAAGAATAATCAAAGGAGGAATATAACCTTTATCGACTATATCAATCACTTACTTGCAAAATTAAGTAAAGAAAAGAAATCTCATTAAACATGTAAAATTATAGGCATAATTTTCCTCATTTTACCAAATATACTTTCTAAAATGTAAAAATTCTAATTGCGTAATAAACATTTCCAAGTTAAATGAGGACTAAACCTTCCAAAATACATATAACATTTCAACAATTGGAAGAATAAAACACTTAAGGTTGGAATACTTTGCCCTTTTTGAATGAAAATGCAAAAATTTGAAGAAATTTTGGGCTATAGTGAAATATTGGACAAGATGTTAGAAAAATTTCGACAGAGTTTTCCCATATAAATGGAAGAAAACTCCCTGCCAACAAACCCAATTTCAATCAAATTATCCACATGGCAAATAATTCAAACACAATTCCAACATTTCTAAGCATTTAAATCCACAAAATATCATCACATAGAAAGTATTTGCAAGTTCAAATATTTCCTCCCCCACACTTAAACTTCACATTGTCCTCAATGTGAGAAAAGGAAAATAAATTAAGAGTAAAAGAAAATACTCCCCTTATGACTTGCGCGATCCAAATCCATGGCAATGTGATGAATTTCCAACCGTATTTGAGAAAGAATGGAGAGTTCACTTATTGCACCCTGAAAAAGATAAAATCAAAACAAATAAATTTCTTAAAAATAAACGGTTGCAATCAACAAGAAGAAAACATGCAAGTCAAGGAAAAAGGAAAAATGATCGAGCATGTGGAACCATACAATGTTCATGGGATAAAAACATGAAATGAGCTAATCTTTGCTAATGAAATATATGCATTAGTATCCAAAGCAAAGGGAAGCTAATTTCACACAAAAAACCCACAATCATGAACAAAATAAGTTCCATTTATACATTTTGTCATCAATGATCAAATCCCCGCAAGTACAAACGTAATCTCAAAATGGAGGCAAACACACCAAACCAAAATATAAATGACCTTCGTGAGAATTCATGAAATACTAAAAACTATTGAACCACAAAAATTGTAAGTGCATTTATGAATTTCATCAATTAAGGTCATCTTCAATTCATATCTTCTTTTAGAATTACCTAAGAATTCAAGAAATCATTCAATCAAGCACCTTTTCATTCATTAGGTAATCTAAATTACTCACATAACTACCAAAAACTCCCACTAAACTAATTAAAATGCTACATTGGCCACTTAATATGCAACTTCGTCATCAAGCTTTAATGATTGTCGCACTCCATTTTTTGAAAATAAAATTTATGCGTTGAAAATATTGAGTTTTTGATTTTAGAAAATAAAGAAAAAGGACCTAAAATGGGACTTAAAATATGCGACAATTTGAGTCCAAAATAATAGTCTAAAAAGTGTTTTTAACAAAAATTAGGAGTCACCACTTGGTATTGAATTTAGGTGTACCAAGTCACCCAAAATATTTTTAAATAAATAAATAATAAATAAAATGATTTTTAGACAACTCCAGATTTTTGAAAATAAAAGAAAAAAGTTCGGGAGTCGCAGTTGAAGAAAGGGAAGGCAAAGATTAAATAGGTTCAAATTTAAGGTACCCTTTCAACCTAACCAAGGTTAGTTGCGAGATTTAGTCGAAAATTTTCCTATTCTAACTTATATAACTTATCACATTAGGATGCTTCTATATGGATGCAAATCTAGACCTAAAAGATATCAAAAATGTTGAAATGTCTCTTCAAATTTAATTGGTACCAATCACATTAATTGCGATGCCCAAGAGTGATTCTTTGAAGAGGTCACGAATATGTAAAAGATGAGACTCAAAGAAAAGAAAAATTAAATATATAAATATACATAGCCTAAGAGAGAGGAATGCAACATAATGGGTACTGGAGGGGGGATAAAATTCGTGATACAATTTTTTTTCTTATAGAGGGGGAAAAAGCGTGCTAAAAGAGCGTATTAAGGTTAAGAAACTACACTCATTCATTTTTCATATTGAAGGGTGATTTCCTAATCTAGTCAAGCAAATGGACTAACATATTTCTAATTTTCAAAATAAGATGCAATTTTAAATGATATGGTCCAAACATATAGAGGGTAAGAGAATAATAGTAGGAAAAATATCATGCAAATGAAAATAATCTAAAAATAGCAAAAATGCATGAAATGCGATAAATATCATACAAAGGTATGAATCTAGCATGAAAACAGCCTAAGGAGTCTAGTATTGGACTAACCTATTTCTATAAATCTTCAGTAGCGTTTGACTAGTGAAACATTGGGGAGAAAGCCACAAGTAGCATTGGACTAGTGTGGTGAAGTCATGCATTTACTATAAAAGAATAAATCATGTAAAATATAATTAAAATAAATAAACACATAAAGCACATAGAGCACGTAACACATAAACATAATGTCTAGATACAAAAGTCTTAAAGAAAGCGAATAAACACACAAGCATTTGGGGCCCTAACACACAAGCATAATATCTAGATGCAAAGGTCTTATGCACACAAACATGCAAGTACACAAACAAATAGAGATCCAACTATTACATTTGGGGCCCTAACTACAATCTAAAGGGGGGAATTTGAAAAATATTAGTCTAACTATTACATACATCTAACTAATTATACTTTTGTCAAAAATAAAAACTATTCATTACACAGTCTAGCTAAATACATTTCTTGGACATCTATCTATTACAATTTAGCATTTAAATGCCATCTAAATACTCATCGAAAATTAAATGGAATAAGATAAAATAAATAAATAAACATGAAAATGAAAAAAAATGAGTAAATAAAAGCATTCAAAACATGGAATTACACATAAAGAATACGTTGGAGCACATAAAAGAATTTAAAATAATAATAGAAGGTACATCCCTTGAAGTAATGGTTAAATGAGGTCGGATTTGCCCTATTTATGCTCCAAAATCAACAAAATGGTTAAGACACCAATTTTGTGAGGACCCGAAAATTTTCTTGTTTATCGAATATTACAAGTTTACTTAAATATTTATTTACTCATTTTCTCTGAATTATTTATTTCGACCATTTAAAATCCATTTGTATGGAACAACGCCTCTTTTATATTTTTAAAGCGTTTTGTTGGAAAATTCACTTTTCGAAAATTCGTTTAGTTCGGAACAACGAGTGCACGTCTTTCGAGGCTATACTTGAATCGGAAGTGTATTGGTATTGGAGAGTTAAGAATGATCAATGGTAGATTAAGAAAGGTTAATTGAGGATTTAATACTGACTCATGTAAAGACTCAAAAAAAATTTATCTTTTTATCCTCAATTTTTAGATCATTTAATTATTTTACTTGGCTATTTGCTCCGATTATTATTTTCTAACTTTTTAGCTAATTAAAAGGGGTCTATGGCTTAGTTTATATTCTTCAAGTGGACTCGTTCAAAATTTGAATTTTGAAAGCTCGTTTAAGTGAAATACGTAAATAGGTTGGAGTACACATTGAATCGAAGTACAATAAGTTTTGGAAAATTGGAGATTTGTACAATGGTCCTAAATAGGTTAATTTAGGCTAAGTACTCAAGTGATTAGTTAGTGATACGAATCGTTATAAGATTTCCTGAAGGTTTACTCTATCCGGCGCCTAATTGAATACGCGTTTTCACGCGCGCGATCAATTAGACTTTAGACCTTATTGGACAATTAAGAGTGAATAATATTTGTATGAATATAAGTGTACTAGAGGTTTAGTGAACTAGTGAAACAAATGCAAGAGGAATCGAGCACGAAACGCGCGCGAGTGCGCGCGTGTAGAAGAGTTGACTTTTGCATCAACATGGGCTGTCGCGCCCCACTTTTCGATTCGAGTTGAATTGTGTGGTGTGTGGTGTGCAATGTGTGAACGTGTGCAAAATGAAAAGTAAAAGGCCATGGGACTTAGAATGCGACGATTTGGCCAAGTGAAGTTCAAAAGGGTTTTTTGCATCAAAAATGGAGTCGCCACTTGGTATAGAGTTAGGGTGTACCAAGTCACCCAAAAAATGATTTTTTTTGTTTTTTGAATAAAAAAAGTAAATAAACCCTTTTTAAGAACTTTTGGGTCTACGTAACCAAAAGAGGGATCGGGGGTCACATTTGACGAAAGGGAAGGCAAGGATAAAAATCCAAGGCACCCCTTCGACCTAGCCAAGGCTAGTTGCGTGACTTGAACCAATTTTTCCTAAATTTTCTACCCAAGGTATGTATCACGTATTGGATATGTCTATATGAATGCAAAAACCTAGACCTAGGGGGATTGGGGGAAATTTCTCTTCAAAGGTTGAGTGGTGCCAATCACATTAATTGTGAAGCCCAATAATGATCCTTTTGGAGAGGTCACACCTAAACCTAAATGACGTGAAAAATGAGTGGAATGCATGCTATGTGAAAGTGTGAGCTTGTGTGAAGTGAGAAAAATGATAAAAGTAATAAGATAAGAGTGAAGGTGTGCAAATGTAGATGAGAGTACCCGTGTGCGAGTGAAGATAAAATGCTCGTGTGCAAGCGAAGATAAAAAGTGTTCGTGTGCAAGTGAAGGCAAAAAAAAGTGTTCGTGTGCAAGTGAAGGCAAAAAAAGTGTTCGTGTGCAAGTGAAGGTGATAAAAGGTGCATGTGTGCAAATGAGACAAAAGTGAAAGTGTAATGATAGAGTGGATTGAGAATGCATGAGCCTAGGGAATTCATGCAAATTGGGTACGGGGAGACCTAAATCGTGACTTGATTTTCCCTTTGATTAGAAGGCAAAACTAGCGTGCTAAGGCTATCGAGTAGCCACACTCGCTCGTTTCCCTTATCGGAAGGGGAACACTCAAGCAAAATGAACCCTATAGCTAGTATGGGATGCAAAACCTAAAGTGAGGGGAAAAGGGGGTCGAGGAGCATGCCAGATGATAAAACTAAGAAAAAATGCATGATATGTAGTGAACAGGCAAATAATGCATTAATGAAAATCCAAGGAAAAATCCTATTGGGTCTAGCGTTGGACTAGCCCATCTATGAATTCCGACTAGCGTTGGACTAGCGGAAACGTACATTCATCCATTCCATTCATTCATAGTTATGAAAGCAAGTAGACATGCCAAAACGCTCGTAAACACGTAGCACGTAGCACTTAGCATGCTCGACTAGATGCAAGAGCCTACTAAAGCAATTTAACATGTAACAACAAAAGCAAGCAACCAGGGGGAAGGGGAAGTGGACCAGATGCTCTCCGAGCCCTATCTATTACAAGCCAGGAGGTGTACACATACCCCATGAAAGCATAAAGGGAAAGGGGAAATGGACCAGATGCTCTCCGAGCCCTATCTATTACAAGCCAAGAGGTGTACACATACCCCATAAAAGCATAAAGGGGAAGGGGAAATGGACCAGAGGCTCTCCGAGCCCTATCTTAAATAAAAGTAAAAGCCAGTAAATGCATGCAAGGAGGTAAGGAAAGCGGAGTAGGCATGCAATTTCACATAACACGTAGGAGCACGTAGGGTCAAATGAAGTGCAAATGAAGGATAGAGTGTACCTCCCTTGAAGTGACGCCCTAACGTAGTGAAATTACTAACTTACCCTCCAAAATAATAAAAATGTCAAGGTACCACTTAAATTATCAAATAAATCAGAGAAAATGGAAATAAACGCCAAATTGAATCACTTGGGGCCTTCCAAAGAAAGTAAACTACTCGTACTTAACCAATTAAGACAAGCAACGACCCAATTGAAAAAATTAAAGAGGGACTAAAAAACTAAGGGACTAAGAAACATAAAATAAAATTAAAAATCTAAGGTGAAACATACCAAGTCAAACGAGAAAATTCACAAAAAAGGTAAATGAGGAGCAATTTACTAGTATCTAAGCAACAAAATGCCAAAAAAAAATCCAAGAAAAACCAAATTAACTTCAAGTCTAGGAAAAAGAAATTATTAGACCCTTCAAATTCATTCTACAACTCTTTAAGTATCTGAATTAAAGAAGGAATGGCATGTTAGGAGGACAAAATTAATTAAGTTTTCCAATTAATTGGGCCATGGATGCATTAGATGGAAGTCAAGGGGTGGGAGTGCAATTTTTGGAAGTTATTTTTCATGCAAGAGCATGCAACCCACGTAGGAAGACAATTTCTGCAGCAGAAACCTTCTACAAACAACATGAATGTACGCTGCATTTTACTTCCAAACTTGGATTTCATGTTCCAAAAGCACCAAATTTGATCAAGACCTTTCAACCAAACACCCAAAACTAATCTAAGCCTTATGACATACAAATTCAAGATTCAAACAAACCAAAATATAGCTGGAAACTGATGCAAAATTCTGAAATAAAAAATCATGCAAAGACAGCTTAGCAACTTAAAACTCATTTTCCAGCCAAGGCTTATCATGCAAACCAGACTTTTGATTCTACTACATGGCTTTGGTAGGATATTTGCCAACCCCAACATCAAAATCCTAAACCACCTAGAAGGCTACATAATGATCACAATCCAGATGACCATAAAACATGGAAATATATCATGCCAAACTTCTAAAAGTCATGCAGAATGGTTTCGGCAGCCTACTTGTTTGCTTCAGCAAAGGATTCAATTATGATTCAAACATGCAAATATGCAAACTCAAACCCCCAGCCTTCCATTGCTTCCCTCCAACACACGATCAAACATGGCACTAGAGTGCAAAACTCAACTAGTAATCAAGGGAAAAGAAACATGGTAGAGAAAAGAAAAATGCAGCAGCCTTTGCTTGCTGCGTTTTTGGAAGGAGGAATTTTTAAACTTGGTGACTTCAGCAATTTCATACCATGAATTTCCAACAAACTTTTAAATTCAAAATACATCAGAAATGATCTATATTCATGCTAAAATCTGACCCAAACCAATCAAAACCAAGTCGCAAACATCAAAACATTTCTGCGTTTTCTAGACTGCAATATTGCTACAATTTCAAGAAAACTTTCGGCCAACCAGATTCATGTCAAGCATATGCATTAACCCAAGTAAATAAACAAGCAAGACATGAATTGGATATCCCAACAAGCAAGGACATGGGAGGGAACTCAGGCATGGAAAGAACTAGTGCAAAATTCTGGAAAACATTAATGTAAAAAAAAAATTGGGAACCGGAAATTATCTTTCTTCCAGCAAGCATTCTTTCGGCCACTTTCCATTTCAGCCCCAAAATGCGAACCCAACTTCCCCTATCTGATTCCTCTTACCAACATAAAATCAAACAGCCAAATAGATTTTTCTTTTTCCGAGCAGCTGCGGAAAGGAAGACAGAAAAAGGAATGCAAACAAAAAAGGTTTTTGTTCTGCTGCAAAATTTTTGCAGCTTCACATCGTGTGACTCCCCATCAAAACATCTATGGCTTAGACCAAACAAATAGGCTCACTATCAACCATTCACCTACCTCAAATTCAAATATCAGATTAACTAGGTGACAGAGAATCATCCGAAGGCAAGGTCACGGGAAGAAACAGCAAAGAATAAAACCAAGTGCAACAGCTTTTACTACTTTTTATCTTAGCTTAAATCTGCATGCGAATAAACTCTACCAGTTTGCCATCCAAAAAACCAAATGCAAGGAATTCACCCCCATTATCATCAAATGCCACCCAAGCATGAACTGTCTCGAAAATTTGAACAAAGCCAACGGACAAAATGCAGCAAAGAAGAGAGCGAGCTTGCGGTTAAAGATTCTAAGCACAAAACAGGCAAAGTTGCAAACTTTCTGCAATTTTTGTTCGACCAAAACACAATCGTACAGTAAAATTCAAATGAAACCTACTGATTCAACACATAGGCTCCAAACATCACAAATTTATCGGCAAAGAAACATCAACCAACCTCAGCAGCAAAGACAGAAGCAAATAATCGGTAAAGAAGACAGCTTTCTACCATACAAGATAAGAATCTTACCTTAATGAAGCGTGGGATGATTGCTGAAATGGTTTCTGGCTGCTCTTCAAAAGGGACGCCAATGGAGCGATGATGATAAGGATCGGTCACCTTCTTGCAAACCCAAACTCTTCCCAGCCGTCGAGCTTTTCCTTTCGGCCAAAGATTTTGCAACTGCCTACCTCTCCCTCTCTCCCTTTTCCAACCGTCCTCTGTCCTTTCTAAACCCAGCCCTTACTCACAGCCAACCTCTCTCTCTCCCTTGTTTTCTCAGGTTTTTCTTTCGTTCGCTCTCTTCTCGGTTCTCTCTTAGCTCGTTAACGCTCTCCAAAAAAAACTCCTCCGCGGCTGATGTTTTCTTTCTGCTTTTATATGGAACTCCAAGGCCCTTTAACCCTACACTGAATGGTCAGGATGAAGGCCAGCCTCTGCCTTCATCCTGCCCTTCAATGGCACGTACGAAGTGTCCTTGGCAAGCTGCAAAAAAAGAATGCAGCCTGCCTGCCGCAAGCGTTCCTTTTTTTTCTTTTTTTTTTCTTTTTTTCAAATTAAAAGATGAAATGGTAAAATAAAGTAAAAAACAATAACAAAATTACACAAACCAGGTAATAATAATAATAACAAAATTACACAAACCCGGTAATAATAATAACAAAACAAAAATAATTTTAAACAAAACAAAAAAACTAAACAAAAATGGCCATTTTTAAATTTTCCAATTTTCATTTTTCATCATTTTCTTTTTCTCAAAATAACTTAATAAAAATAACTAAAGTGCCTAAAGATTGAATTTAAAGAAATAAACATATTTTTGTGAACAATTTTTCCCTTTTTTTTTTTTCTTTTCTTTTTCCTCTTTTCCTTTAATTTCTTTTTTTTTCCCCTTTTTATGATTTTGCATTTTCATTTTTCTTTCGAGAAAGCATTGAATAAAAACAAAATGACTAAAATGATTTTTCTTTTCTTTCTAAAAACTCTATAAACTTAAAAACTAAAAAAACTAGAAACTCAAAACTAAAATCTAAAACTTAAAAGTGATTAAAAACCTAAAATGACAAAAATAAAAATGAATAGACAAATTAAAAGGGCCAAATGAATAAAACTAAAATAAAATAACCACTAGAAATGCAAAACACACAACAATGAACTAAATGCAAGCGATCTAAAATAAAAATCATGAAGTAGATGCCACATACCAATTATTCAAAATTTGGTGTCTACACTTACTATTATTTTGATTAAACTTACTAATTTAGCTATATGTAAGTTTTTCAAGTAAAATAGTAAGTTTGTGCAATAAAAAAATAAATTTAAAAAATTACCACTTTTTTAGCCAAATTTACCAATTATCTAATAAAACTTACTAAGTTCAAATAAAATGGCAAGTTCAAATTGATCTCATTAAACTTACTAAATCTAGTTGTATGTAAGTTTTTCAAATAAAATGGTAAGTTCAAACAAAAAAGTAATAAATTTTAATCATCCATATAAGATATTTGATGCCCCTCCTGGGCAGCTCATCTGGCAGCGCACGCCTCCTTAGGAGCGCTTGCCAGGGGTTCGAGTCGTGCAGGGTTACCGTGCTTGGGGGATGGGGTCTCTCCTCCCGGGCCGCTGGGGATTAGTCAGGCCGCCTTCGGGTCTTGACCTGGACACCCCAGTGTCGACAAAAAAAAAAAATAAGATATTTGATCGTCCTTTTTATTTCAATTTATTTTATTTATTTTTTTTAAGCATAAAGCTTCTCTCATCCAGATGATAATTACTGCTGTGAGCCTAGTTCTCATGCCCGTTATTTTGCTTAATAGTTACTTCATGCAATCTCGTGCTCCGCGGATTATCTTCCGACTCCAAGCATCCTTTTACCAGGTCATGGTTTCTCACTTCTCACCCTCATTTTTGTGGGGAAGAAATTCATCTTCATTTTCCGCTGCACATAACCCCGTTTGGACAGCCATCATTCGCCGAAAAATTACATCGTTTTTCGTGATTACATTTCCCTATTAGAGCATCCACAATGATTTACATTCTTTAGAGTGTAATCCACATGTCACGTCAGCATTCCACTTTCTCCTCTTTTATTACACTTCCACTCATAATGGATTACACTCCACAAGGTGTAATAGCATAGGTTCACAATTAAATCAAATATTTATTTTAATAATGCATGACTCATATCCCATAAATGAATAAAGTAATTTTTAAAAATAATTTGTTATTTTTAAAAATAAAGTATTAACTTTCATTAAATTTTTTACCTTTTGAATTTTTTATTTTCTAAAAACGATATTATTAATTTTTAAGTTTGAACAATATATCTTTTTCTATCTCTCAAAAATTATTTTGTGTTTTTTTGAAACATAATTATGCAGAAAATTAAACAAATATTTGATACCTCAAATGTGAAGATATCATAATAATCCATACTTAATTAATAATTTTGGAATTTGGAAATGGGTAATTTTGGGTAATTTGGAAAATTTTGGGGGTTTTGATTTTGTGAGGATGATGAATTTTCTTATATTTGGAGCATTTAACATATTTGTAAAACTACTAAAATTTTCATCCATTATCACAAAAAATGAATTAAATGAGTGAGAGAGTAAAAGAAATAATAGAGTAAAATAGTGAGATATGAAAAAAAAGTGTGTTGTGTATTTATATAGAGAATTAAAATCTTACCATTGGAAAAATTAACGTTTCAAATTTACCGTTGCAAAAAATGAATCTGATCGAAGTTGCTGGCCAAAATTAGAGTCAGGCCCTTAAATTTTGTAATGGGTGTTACACGGCCATAATGCGTGTAATGGGTGACCGTGTAACCAACCCATTATAATGTCAGACATTACACCACAATTGGAGATGCTCTTACCTTTTTTCCTTACATGCATCAAATCGGTACAATAATTTTTTTTTATAAAAAATCCAAGAAAATGCAATCCAAACAAAGTATCCACGTATAAGTTATGTTTGAAGATGTTCCTCATTATCTTGGTATTCTCCTATCCCAACTTTGGCCAAAAGAAGTCAAGTAAGTAATGCCCTTTCCAGGTAGAGATTTCTGCCATGGTGCCTCAGCAACAGAAGCAAGGAAAATTTGCTTTTCATGTTGGAAAAATCCCAGCTGCGCTGTCTGAGCTACAACTAGAACTGACATGGGACATAAGTTCGTTAACATCCAAAAAGTCTTCAATTGACAACTGCAATCCGGACAATTAGAATGTAAGGTCCTAGACCACAAACAACTTCCCCCTGCCCTCTACAAACTGTACAACGAGGTTTCAACCTAAAAGCATCCAGCCTAAAAGCTTAAAGAGCTATATACTATGGATTATGTAAGTCGATTACGACTAAGACTACTCATTTTCTTGCCTCATGGCCCTCAAAATGAGATCTTCATCATCTGCTATGTTTTCATCATCATCTTCATAATATTCATCCAGCTCATCTAATATTGACTGATTAAGACTTTTACGCGATTGCCTTCTGTGCTTCTTTGGTTCCAACCGTGGCTCTGCTTGCTTGACACCCTTGCCTCCCACCTTGTACCTGAATAGGAAGTTTTGAACCAATGTAAGCTCCAGAGAACATCCACAAAAGAGGAAGAAAATGCAGAAGAATAGGAAAAAACTGTCAATTCAGCAAATGCTGTAACCGTAAGATTGATAATCGCTTCGTTGACAAAGGTGTAAACATGCAGGAAATATGACTCTAGTCGTCTATTCTCAGCTTAAGAAAGATGTAACACAAGGTTCATATAAAACTTCAAATCATCTGTTGCCAACACTTAACGTGCTATGTTATAACGGAAAA